>NW_026694767.1:0-68540 GCF_021218885.2 Marmota monax
CCTTTTCAGTGGGAGTGCTTGTCCCCTGAGGTAAGCTTTGGTGTTTCTGGATGGGCAGGCTTTGAGGAATGGCACTCGGGGTAGGAACTCCACTCTTTCCTTGCCCTTTTTTACCCTTTTTGGTGTGTTTTCTGGGTGCCATGGTGGTGCTCTGGCTAGGGGCACTGGAGGTGTTCTGTTCCAACATTGCTCCTTGTTGCTGCCTGGTGCTTGGGGTTTCTCCTCTTTGGGAGGAGCTACACCAGGCCCCAAAGGCTGACATGAGTTCAGGGAGCAAGTCTGGGCTCTCTGATCTCCTTGATGTCCCAGGGACTGAAGGCAAACTAGAGATACCCTTTTCAGTGGGAGTGCTTGTCCCCTGAGGTAAGCTTTGGTGTTTCTGGATGGGCAGGCTTTGAGGAATGGCACTCGGGGTAGGAACTCCACTCTTTCCTTGCCCTTTTTTACCCTTTTTGGTGTGTTTTCTGGGTGCCATGGTGGTGCTCTGGCTAGGGGCACTGGAGGTGTTCTGTTCCAACATTGCTCCTTGTTGCTGCCTGGTGCTTGGGGTTTCTCCTCTTTGGGAGGAGCTACACCAGGCCCCAAAGGCTGACATGAGTTCAGGAAGCAAGTCTGGGCTCTCTGATCTCCTTGATGTCCCAGGGACTGAAGGCAAACTAGAGATACCCTTTTCAGTGGGAGTGCTTGTCCCCTGAGGTAAGCTTTGGTGTTTCTGAATGGGCAGGCTTTGAGGAATGGCACTCGGGGTAGGAACTCCACTCTTTCCTTGCCCTTTTTTACCCTCTTTGGTGTGTTTTCTGGGTGCCATGGTGGTGCTCTGGCTAGGGGCAGTGTAGGTGTCATTTCCCAAACTTGCCCCACGGTGCTCTCTACTTTTGGGGGTTTCTCTACTTTCTGAGCTTGATCTTTTCTTGCGTGATGTCTGACCCAAGGACAAGCCTCTCCTCCCAGCTGCCTTTGAAGTCACTGAATGTGTCTGGGTGCTACCACGAGGACCCACAGTGGAGTTTCTCTGTTTGTCAGACCCAAGGGTTGAGTAGTTTAGGCTGCCCAAGGTTGTTGGGCCCACAGTCAAGGGTGGCATTGGAGCTGCCCCTGGACCTGGAGCTCCCACGTGTCCAAGCTGATGACAGCTGACTAAGCTAGGGGCTCCAGGCTTCATCCCACCAGGAACCCCAGAACTTGGTGGGACAGTGGCTCCAGGGGTGAGAGGCTGCTTACCCTGTGGAATGTGTCCTCGCACCCTTCGAGCTGGAGAGCTGGAGCTTGCTACAGGTGAGGGCCTGTGAGTACAGTAGGGCTTTGGGCCCTGGTGAGAGCGCCGGAAGCTCCTACCCAAGGTGGAGGGAGGCCCCAGATGTGGGGGCTGTGAAGGCATAGTGGTGTTCAAGGGTGTGACCCCAAAGGGGGCCACTGGCTGTGCAGCCAAGCCTGCCAATGTGCTGAGAGAGGGCCTGGGAGGAAGGGCCAAAGCAGCAATTGGCAGGCTGGGGCAGAGCGGTCCTGTAAGATTGGTAATGGGAGGATGGCTCTGGGAAGAGACAGCAGAGCTGACCCACACTGGGGTGTGGGCCACCATGGTTGTGCTGCTGGGGGGATGGGGAAAGGTCTGGCTGAGGCCCACTGATGGCAGAGGCCTGGCCCCTCCCAGTGGAGAGGGGACCCCCCCATGGGCTTGTGGGGCCATGGCACAGCTGTTCCCAATGGCCTGGGTCTCACCCATCAGAAGACGGTTGATGCGCTGCAGAGCTTTCTTCTTCTCCCTGTCTAGGTCCTCAGCAGTCACTGGATGGGCCACTAACAGAGGTGGTGGCAGCTTCAGAGGTTCCCCTCGGCGGCATTGCAGGAGAGGAAACTTGCGTTTCCGTGGCCTGCTGGTGTCTCCCGTGGATGAGGACTTCTTCTTGGGCAATGGGTGTCCCGCCCTGCCTTCTGCCACCTTCTCACCCTGGGCCTTCTTTGGGGGAATCCCTGGGGATGAAGAACATTCCAGGGGCGGCTCCCCCTTGGATGGGTCTGGAGCCCTCCTCTTCAGGGCTTGGAGACCTCGTGTGGAGCTGTAGGAGCTGCTGATGGGGTTTCTTTTGGGGCAGGAGCTCATGCAGATGGCCCGGGAGCTCTCAGCTCTGTCTTGGGAGCTCTGGGTGCAGAGGTTTCTCCACAGAGGCCCAGGCCTGGGCACAAAGGCAGGCACACCGCTATGGGCCCCCAGGGGCCTAAAAGCAGATGCTCTCCCAGTGACCTGAGGGCGCCCCCTCTGATGTTCTCTATCTACAGGGTGCTCTGCTTGCTCAGCCACCACTTGGCCACTGTCTCCAGGGGCTGTGATCACAGTCCTCCCTGGGCAGGGTTCTTGGGGTGCTGGATGCTGGCAAGGAGCCACTTCCTGCCCCTGCACCCTACAAGGCGGCTGTCTGAGTCTGCGGCCTGGGATGCAGGAATTCATGAAAGCTGCAGTTGACAGCAGCGTCCTCCTCAGGAGACCTGGCATGCGGAGGGAGGAGGCAATATCCAAGTCTCCCAGAAAAGATCGAAGGGTCCGCAGGACCCTGGAAAAGCACCGAGCAGGCACTTTTCGCAACCGCTGAGAAGCAGTTGCAGGATGGCGGCAAGATGACCTGCGAGTGGTGCCACCAGCCCAGGAAGCCCTTAGTGGCCAACCAGTAGAGGGAAGTCGGCGAGGCCCATGACCGGGCTTCTTGTGGGACCCTTCTGGCAGGTCTCTGCCACTCAGCGCCGGGGGCAGGGGTGAGGGACAACACTTGCTGTGGGAAGTCTCCATAGCAGTCTTAGCGAAGGCGCTAGTGGGTAATTCTAGCGGCCATCGCAGAAGGCCTTCTTCGGCTGCTCACGCAGCTTCAGGCGAAGTGGCTGTCAGACCTGTTGCCAGGGCGCGGCTGAGGAAGGAATGAGTGGAGAACAGGCGAGCACGTGAGGAAAACCGTCAATACTGGGCAAGAGGCAGGCTCGCGCCAGCAACGGACGCGCGCGTGCAAATTCCGCGAGCGAGTGCAAAGTCAGCATGCACGTGCAAAGTCTGCATGCACGTGCAAAGTCTGCATGCACGTGCAAAGTCCGCGTGCTTGCACCAGATGCAGAAGAAATAGGCAAGGGAACTGCGTGCCTGGTGCGTGCGTGGGTCCTGGGGGACTGTTGAGTGCTGACACTGGGATGTGATTCAGATCCCGCTGGTCCACCTCCTGACCCAGTGAGGTTTCCGGATCATCTCGGAAGGGTTGTAGATGCTGGGTTTGAGGGGTGGCAGCTATGGCAAGGCCAGGGATCTCTCCCCTCAGACTGGTGCAACGACCCTGCCCCTCCCCAGAGGCAGCCAGGATGGCAGCACAGATGGGCTGAACTCCGATGGACGTGGGGGCAGTCAGAGGGCTGAGCAGGCTCTTGCTGCAGGTTGAAGGTAGCTCTTGGGGCGTGGAGCACGTGCGGACTAGGGTGAGGCAAGGACACCTTGTCCTCCCTTGAAGGTGTGAGCTAGTGTTTGTATCTAGCGTTGCTATGGTGAGGGTGGGCGGGGCTTAGTTTGACAGCCGGGAGCTCTTGCAATGGCAAGAATCCCTCAGCCCATGGCCCCGCCCCTGAGCTGTCAGAGTTCTGTCTTCTGTCCTGCCTGGGCCTGGCCAGTCAGAAGGGGAACTGCTGGGGGGCAAGTTTCTTTTTTTTTTTTTTTTTTTTTAAGAGAGAGTGGGGAGAGAGAGAGAGAGAGAGAGAGAGAGAGAGAGAGAGAGAGAGAGAATTTTTTTTTTTAATATTTATTTTTTAGTTCTGGGCTGACACAACATCTTTGTTTGTACGTGGTGCTGAGGATCGAACCCGGGCCGCACGCATGCCAGGGGAGCGCGCTACCGCTTGAGCCACATCCCCAGCCCCGATGGGGGGGCAGAAGGCCTTCTTCGGCTGCTCACGCAGCTTCAGGCGAAGTGGCTGTCAGACCTGTTGCCAGGGCGCGGCTGAGGAAGGAATGAGTGGAGAACAGGCGAGCACGTGAGGAAAACCGTCAATACTGGGCAAGAGGCAGGCTTGCGCCAGCAATGGACGCGCGCGTGCAAATTCCGCGTGCGTGTGCAAAGTCAGCATGCACGTGCAAAGTCTGCATGCACGTGCAAAGTCTGCATGCACGTGCAAAGTCCGCGTGCTTGCACCAGATGCAGAAGAAATAGGCAAGGGAACTGCGTGCCTGGTGCGTGCGTGGGTCCTGGGGGACTGTTGAGTGCTGACACTTGGATGTGATTCAGATCCCGCTGGTCCACCTCCTGACCCAGTGAGGTTTCCGGATCATCTCGGAAGGGTTGTAGATGCTGGGTTTGAGGGGTGGCAGCTATGGCAAGGCCAGGGATCTCTCCCCTCAGACTGGTGCAACGACCCTGCCCCTCCCCAGAGGCAGCCAGGATGGCAGCACAGATGGGCTGAACTCCGATGGACGTGGGGGCAGTCAGAGGGCTGAGCAGGCTCTTGCTGCAGGTTGAAGGTAGCTCTTGGGGCGTGGAGCACGTGCGGACTAGGGTGAGGCAAGGACACCTTGTCCTCCCTTGAAGGTGTGAGCTAGTGTTTGTATCTAGCGTTGCTATGGTGAGGGTGGGCGGGGCTTAGTTTGACAGCCGGGAGCTCTTGCAATGGCAAGAATCCCTCAGCCCATGGCCCCGCCCCTGAGCTGTCAGAGTTCTGTCTTCTGTCCTGCCTGGGCCTGGCCAGTCAGAAGGGGAACTGCTGGGGGGCAAGTTTCTTTTTTTTTTTTTTTTTTTTTAAAGAGAGAGTGGGGGAGAGAGAGAGAGAGAGAGAGAGAGAGAGAGAGAGAATTTTTTTTTTTAATATTTATTTTTTAGTTCTGGGCTGACACAACATCTTTGTTTGTACGTGGTGCTGAGGATCGAACCCGGGCCGCACGCATGCCAGGGGAGCGCGCTACCGCTTGAGCCACATCCCCAGCCCCGATGGGGGGGCAGAAGGCCTTCTTTGGCTGCTCACGCAGCTTCAGGCGAAGTGGCTGTCAGACCTGTTGCCAGGGCGCGGCTGAGGAAGGAATGAGTGGAGAACAGGCGAGCACGTGAGGAAAACCGTCAATACTGGGCAAGAGGCAGGCTTGCGCCAGCAAAGGACGCGCGCGTGCAAATTCCGCGTGCGTGTGCAAAGTCAGCATGCACGTGCAAAGTCTGCATGCACGTGCAAAGTCTGCATGCACGTGCAAAGTCCGCGTGCTTGCACCAGATGCAGAAGAAATAGGCAAGGGAACTGCGTGCCTGGTGCGTGCGTGGGTCCTGGGGGACTGTTGAGTGCTGACACTTGGATGTGATTCAGATCCCGCTGGTCCACCTCCTGACCCAGTGAGGTTTCCGGATCATCTCGGAAGGGTTGTAGATGCTGGGTTTGAGGGGTGGCAGCTATGGCAAGGCCAGGGATCTCTCCCCTCAGACTGGTGCAACGACCCTGCCCCTCCCCAGAGGCAGCCAGGATGGCAGCACAGATGGGCTGAACTCCGATGGACGTGGGGGCAGTCAGAGGGCTGAGCAGGCTCTTGCTGCAGGTTGAAGGTAGCTCTTGGGGCGTGGAGCACGTGCGGACTAGGGTGAGGCAAGGACACCTTGTCCTCCCTTGAAGGTGTGAGCTAGTGTTTGTATCTAGCGTTGCTATGGTGAGGGTGGGCGGGGCTTAGTTTGACAGCCGGGAGCTCTTGCAATGGCAAGAATCCCTCAGCCCATGGCCCCGCCCCTGAGCTGTCAGAGTTCTGTCTTCTGTCCTGCCTGGGCCTGGCCAGTCAGAAGGGGAACTGCTGGGGGGCAAGTTTCTTTTTTTTTTTTTTAAGAGAGAGTGGGGGAGAGAGAGAGAGAGAGAGAGAGAGAGAGAGAGAGAGAGAATTTTTTTTTTAATATTTATTTTTTAGTTCTGGGCTGACACAACATCTTTGTTTGTACGTGGTGCTGAGGATCGAACCCGGGCCGCACGCATGCCAGGGGAGCGCGCTACCGCTTGAGCCACATCCCCAGCCCCGATGGGGGGGCAGAAGGCCTTCTTCGGCTGCTCACGCAGCTTCAGGCGAAGTGGCTGTCAGACCTGTTGCCAGGGCGCGGCTGAGGAAGGAATGAGTGGAGAACAGGCGAGCACGTGAGGAAAACCGTCAATACTGGGCAAGAGGCAGGCTTGCGCCAGCAATGGACGCGCGCGTGCAAATTCCGCGTGCGTGTGCAAAGTCAGCATGCACGTGCAAAGTCTGCATGCACGTGCAAAGTCTGCATGCTCGTGCAAAGTCCGCGTGCTTGCACCAGATGCAGAAGAAATAGGCAAGGGAACTGCGTGCCTGGTGCGTGCGTGGGTCCTGGGGGACTGTTGAGTGCTGACACTTGGATGTGATTCAGATCCCGCTGGTCCACCTCCTGACCCAGTGAGGTTTCCGGATCATCTCGGAAGGGTTGTAGATGCTGGGTTTGAGGGGTGGCAGCTATGGCAAGGCCAGGGATCGCTCCCCTCAGACTGGTGCAACGACCCTGCCCCTCCCCAGAGGCAGCCAGGATGGCAGCACAGATGGGCTGAACTCCGATGGACGTGGGGGCAGTCAGAGGGCTGAGCAGGCTCTTGCTGCAGGTTGAAGGTAGCTCTTGGGGCGTGGAGCACGTGCGGACTAGGGTGAGGCAAGGACACCTTGTCCTCCCTTGAAGGTGTGAGCTAGTGTTTGTATCTAGCGTTGCTATGGTGAGGGTGGGCGGGGCTTAGTTTGACAGCCGGGAGCTCTTGCAATGGCAAGAATCCCTCAGCCCATGGCCCCGCCCCTGAGCTGTCAGAGTTCTGTCTTCTGTCCTGCCTGGGCCTGGCCAGTCAGAAGGGGAACTGCTGGGGGGCAAGTTTCTTTCTTTCTTTTTTTTTTTTTTTTTTTAAAGAGAGAGTGGGGGGAGAGAGAGAGAGAGAGAGAGAGAGAGAGAATTTTTTTTTAATATTTATTTTTTAGTTCTGGGCTGACACAACATCTTTGTTTGTACGTGGTGCTGAGGATCGAACCGGGCCGCACGCATGCCAGGGGAGCGCGCTACCGCTTGAGCCACATCCCCAGCCCCGATGGGGGGGCAGAAGGCCTTCTTTCGCTGCTCACGCAGCTTCAGGCGAAGTGGCTGTCAGACCTGTTGCCAGGGCGCGGCTGAGGAAGGAATGAGTGGAGAACAGGCGAGCACGTGAGGAAAACCGTCAATACTGGGCAAGAGGCAGGCTTGCGCCAGCAAAGGACGCGCGCGTGCAAATTCCGCGTGCGTGTGCAAAGTCAGCATGCACGTGCAAAGTCTGCATGCACGTGCAAAGTCTGCATGCTCGTGCAAAGTCCGCGTGCTTGCACCAGATGCAGAAGAAATAGGCAAGGGAACTGCGTGCCTGGTGCGTGCGTGGGTCCTGGGGGACTGTTGAGTGCTGACACTTGGATGTGATTCAGATCCCGCTGGTCCACCTCCTGACCCAGTGAGGTTTCCGGATCATCTCGGAAGGGTTGTAGATGCTGGGTTTGAGGGGTGGCAGCTATGGCAAGGCCAGGGATCTCTCCCCTCAGACTGGTGCAACGACCCTGCCCCTCCCCAGAGGCAGCCAGGATGGCAGCACAGATGGGCTGAACTCCGATGGACGTGGGGGCAGTCAGAGGGCTGAGCAGGCTCTTGCTGCAGGTTGAAGGTAGCTCTTGGGGCGTGGAGCACGTGCGGACTAGGGTGAGGCAAGGACACCTTGTCCTCCCTTGAAGGTGTGAGCTAGTGTTTGTATCTAGCGTTGCTATGGTGAGGGTGGGCGGGGCTTAGTTTGACAGCCGGGAGCTCTTGCAATGGCAAGAATCCCTCAGCCCATGGCCCCGCCCCTGAGCTGTCAGAGTTCTGTCTTCTGTCCTGCCTGGGCCTGGCCAGTCAGAAGGGGAACTGCTGGGGGGCAAGTTTCTTTTCTTTTTTTTTTTTTTTAAAGAGGGAGTGGGGGGGAGAGAGAGAGAGAGAGAGAGAGAGAGAGAATTTTTTTTTTAATATTTATTTTTTAGTTCTGGGCTGACACAACATCTTTGTTTGTACGTGGTGCTGAGGATCGAACCCGGGCCGCACGCATGCCAGGGGAGCGCGCTACCGCTTGAGCCACATCCCCAGCCCCGATGGGGGGGCAGAAGGCCTTCTTCGGCTGCTCACGCAGCTTCAGGCGAAGTGGCTGTCAGACCTGTTGCCAGGGCGCGGCTGAGGAAGGAATGAGTGGAGAACAGGCGAGCACGTGAGGAAAACCGTCAATACTGGGCAAGAGGCAGGCTTGCGCCAGCAAGGGACGCGCGCGTGCAAATTCCGCGTGCGTGTGCAAAGTCAGCATGCACGTGCAAAGTCTGCATGCACGTGCAAAGTCTGCATGCTCGTGCAAAGTCCGCGTGCTTGCACCAGATGCAGAAGAAATAGGCAAGGGAACTGCGTGCCTGGTGCGTGCGTGGGTCCTGGGGGACTGTTGAGTGCTGACACTTGGATGTGATTCAGATCCCGCTGGTCCACCTCCTGACCCAGTGAGGTTTCCGGATCATCTCGGAAGGGTTGTAGATGCTGGGTTTGAGGGGTGGCAGCTATGGCAAGGCCAGGGATCTCTCCCCTCAGACTGGTGCAACGACCCTGCCCCTCCCCAGAGGCAGCCAGGATGGCAGCACAGATGGGCTGAACTCCGATGGACGTGGGGGCAGTCAGAGGGCTGAGCAGGCTCTTGCTGCAGGTTGAAGGTAGCTCTTGGGGCGTGGAGCACGTGCGGACTAGGGTGAGGCAAGGACACCTTGTCCTCCCTTGAAGGTGTGAGCTAGTGTTTGTATCTAGCGTTGCTATGGTGAGGGTGGGCGGGGCTTAGTTTGACAGCCGGGAGCTCTTGCAATGGCAAGAATCCCTCAGCCCATGGCCCCGCCCCTGAGCTGTCAGAGTTCTGTCTTCTGTCCTGCCTGGGCCTGGCCAGTCAGAAGGGGAACTGCTGGGGGGCAAGTTTCTTTTTTTTTTTTTTTTTTTTTTAAAGAGAGAGTGGGGGAGAGAGAGAGAGAGAGAGAGAGAGAGAGAGAGAGAATTTTTTTTTTAATATTTATTTTTTAGTTCTGGGCTGACACAACATCTTTGTTTGTACGTGGTGCTGAGGATCGAACCCGGGCCGCACGCATGCCAGGGGAGCGCGCTACCGCTTGAGCCACATCCCCAGCCCCGATGGGGGGGCAGAAGGCCTTCTTCGGCTGCTCACGCAGCTTCAGGCGAAGTGGCTGTCAGACCTGTTGCCAGGGCGCGGCTGAGGAAGGAATGAGTGGAGAACAGGCGAGCACGTGAGGAAAACCGTCAATACTGGGCAAGAGGCAGGCTTGCGCCAGCAAGGGACGCGCGCGTGCAAATTCCGCGTGCGTGTGCAAAGTCAGCATGCACGTGCAAAGTCTGCATGCACGTGCAAAGTCTGCATGCTCGTGCAAAGTCCGCGTGCTTGCACCAGATGCAGAAGAAATAGGCAAGGGAACTGCGTGCCTGGTGCGTGCGTGGGTCCTGGGGGACTGTTGAGTGCTGACACTTGGATGTGATTCAGATCCCGCTGGTCCACCTCCTGACCCAGTGAGGTTTCCGGATCATCTCGGAAGGGTTGTAGATGCTGGGTTTGAGGGGTGGCAGCTATGGCAAGGCCAGGGATCTCTCCCCTCAGACTGGTGCAACGACCCTGCCCCTCCCCAGAGGCAGCCAGGATGGCAGCACAGATGGGCTGAACTCCGATGGACGTGGGGGCAGTCAGAGGGCTGAGCAGGCTCTTGCTGCAGGTTGAAGGTAGCTCTTGGGGCGTGGAGCACGTGCGGACTAGGGTGAGGCAAGGACACCTTGTCCTCCCTTGAAGGTGTGAGCTAGTGTTTGTATCTAGCGTTGCTATGGTGAGGGTGGGCGGGGCTTAGTTTGACAGCCGGGAGCTCTTGCAATGGCAAGAATCCCTCAGCCCATGGCCCCGCCCCTGAGCTGTCAGAGTTCTGTCTTCTGTCCTGCCTGGGCCTGGCCAGTCAGAAGGGGAACTGCTGGGGGGCAAGTTTCTTTTTTCTTTTTTTTTTTTTTTTTAAAGAGAGAGTGGGGGAGAGAGAGAGAGAGAGAGAGAGAGAGAGAGAATTTTTTTTTTAATATTTATTTTTTAGTTCTGGGCTGACACAACATCTTTGTTTGTACGTGGTGCTGAGGATCGAACCCGGGCCGCACGCATGCCAGGGGAGCGCGCTACCGCTTGAGCCACATCCCCAGCCCCGATGGGGGGGCAGGAGGCCTTCTTCGGCTGCTCACGCAGCTTCAGGCGAAGTGGCTGTCAGACCTGTTGCCAGGGCGCGGCTGAGGAAGGAATGAGTGGAGAACAGGCGAGCACGTGAGGAAAACCGTCAATACTGGGCAAGAGGCAGGCTTGCGCCAGCAAGGGACGCGCGCGTGCAAATTCCGCGTGCGTGTGCAAAGTCAGCATGCACGTGCAAAGTCTGCATGCACGTGCAAAGTCTGCATGCACGTGCAAAGTCCGCGTGCTTGCACCAGATGCAGAAGAAATAGGCAAGGGAACTGCGTGCCTGGTGCGTGCGTGGGTCCTGGGGGACTGTTGAGTGCTGACACTTGGATGTGATTCAGATCCCGCTGGTCCACCTCCTGACCCAGTGAGGTTTCCGGATCATCTCGGAAGGGTTGTAGATGCTGGGTTTGAGGGGTGGCAGCTATGGCAAGGCCAGGGATCTCTCCCCTCAGACTGGTGCAACGACCCTGCCCCTCCCCAGAGGCAGCCAGGATGGCAGCACAGATGGGCTGAACTCCGATGGACGTGGGGGCAGTCAGAGGGCTGAGCAGGCTCTTGCTGCAGGTTGAAGGTAGCTCTTGGGGCGTGGAGCACGTGCGGACTAGGGTGAGGCAAGGACACCTTGTCCTCCCTTGAAGGTGTGAGCTAGTGTTTGTATCTAGCGTTGCTATGGTGAGGGTGGGCGGGGCTTAGTTTGACAGCCGGGAGCTCTTGCAATGGCAAGAATCCCTCAGCCCATGGCCCCGCCCCTGAGCTGTCAGAGTTCTGTCTTCTGTCCTGCCTGGGCCTGGCCAGTCAGAAGGGGAACTGCTGGGGGGCAAGTTTCTTTTTTTTTTTTTTTTTTTTTTTAAAGAGAGAGTGGGGGAGAGAGAGAGAGAGAGAGAGAGAGAGAGAATTTTTTTTTTAATATTTATTTTTTAGTTCTGGGCTGACACAACATCTTTGTTTGTACGTGGTGCTGAGGATCGAACCCGGGCCGCACGCATGCCAGGGGAGCGCGCTACCGCTTGAGCCACATCCCCAGCCCCGATGGGGGGGCAGAAGGCCTTCTTCGGCTGCTCACGCAGCTTCAGGCGAAGTGGCTGTCAGACCTGTTGCCAGGGCGCGGCTGAGGAAGGAATGAGTGGAGAACAGGCGAGCACGTGAGGAAAACCGTCAATACTGGGCAAGAGGCAGGCTTGCGCCAGCAAGGGACGCGCGCGTGCAAATTCCGCGTGCGTGTGCAAAGTCAGCATGCACGTGCAAAGTCTGCATGCACGTGCAAAGTCTGCATGCACGTGCAAAGTCCGCGTGCTTGCACCAGATGCAGAAGAAATAGGCAAGGGAACTGCGTGCCTGGTGCGTGCGTGGGTCCTGGGGGACTGTTGAGTGCTGACACTTGGATGTGATTCAGATCCCGCTGGTCCACCTCCTGACCCAGTGAGGTTTCCGGATCATCTCGGAAGGGTTGTAGATGCTGGGTTTGAGGGGTGGCAGCTATGGCAAGGCCAGGGATCTCTCCCCTCAGACTGGTGCAACGACCCTGCCCCTCCCCAGAGGCAGCCAGGATGGCAGCACAGATGGGCTGAACTCCGATGGACGTGGGGGCAGTCAGAGGGCTGAGCAGGCTCTTGCTGCAGGTTGAAGGTAGCTCTTGGGGCGTGGAGCACGTGCGGACTAGGGTGAGGCAAGGACACCTTGTCCTCCCTTGAAGGTGTGAGCTAGTGTTTGTATCTAGCGTTGCTATGGTGAGGGTGGGCGGGGCTTAGTTTGACAGCCGGGAGCTCTTGCAATGGCAAGAATCCCTCAGCCCATGGCCCCGCCCCTGAGCTGTCAGAGTTCTGTCTTCTGTCCTGCCTGGGCCTGGCCAGTCAGAAGGGGAACTGCTGGGGGGCAAGTTTCTTTTTTTTTTTTTTTTTTTTTTTTAAAGAGAGAGTGGGGAGAGAGAGAGAGAGAGAGAGAGAGAGAGAGAGAGAGAGAATTTTTTTTTTAATATTTATTTTTTAGTTCTGGGCTGACACAACATCTTTGTTTGTACGTGGTGCTGAGGATCGAACCCGGGCCGCACGCATGCCAGGGGAGCGCGCTACCGCTTGAGCCACATCCCCAGCCCCGATGGGGGGGCAGAAGGCCTTCTTCGGCTGCTCACGCAGCTTCAGGCGAAGTGGCTGTCAGACCTGTTGCCAGGGCGCGGCTGAGGAAGGAATGAGTGGAGAACAGGCGAGCACGTGAGGAAAACCGTCAATACTGGGCAAGAGGCAGGCTTGCGCCAGCAAGGGACGCGCGCATGCAAATTCCGCGTGCGTGTGCAAAGTCAGCATGCACGTGCAAAGTCTGCATGCACGTGCAAAGTCTGCATGCTCGTGCAAAGTCCGCGTGCTTGCACCAGATGCAGAAGAAATAGGCAAGGGAACTGCGTGCCTGGTGCGTGCGTGGGTCCTGGGGGACTGTTGAGTGCTGACACTGGGATGTGATTCAGATCCCGCTGGTCCACCTCCTGACCCAGTGAGGTTTCCGGATCATCTCGGAAGGGTTGTAGATGCTGGGTTTGAGGGGTGGCAGCTATGGCAAGGCCAGGGATCTCTCCCCTCAGACTGGTGCAACGACCCTGCCCCTCCCCAGAGGCAGCCAGGATGGCAGCACAGATGGGCTGAACTCCGATGGACGTGGGGGCAGTCAGAGGGCTGAGCAGGCTCTTGCTGCAGGTTGAAGGTAGCTCTTGGGGCGTGGAGCACGTGCGGACTAGGGTGAGGCAAGGACACCTTGTCCTCCCTTGAAGGTGTGAGCTAGTGTTTGTATCTAGCGTTGCTATGGTGAGGGTGGGCGGGGCTTAGTTTGACAGCCGGGAGCTCTTGCAATGGCAAGAATCCCTCAGCCCATGGCCCCGCCCCTGAGCTGTCAGAGTTCTGTCTTCTGTCCTGCCTGGGCCTGG
Source organism: Marmota monax (assembly GCF_021218885.2). Lineage (NCBI taxonomy): Eukaryota > Metazoa > Chordata > Mammalia > Rodentia > Sciuridae > Marmota > Marmota monax. The sequence goes on from NW_026694767.1 coordinate 13,169, forward strand.
CCAGTCAGAAGGGGAACTGCTGGGGGGCAAGTTTCTTTTTTTTTTTTTTTTTTTTTTTTAAAGAGAGAGGGGGAGAGAGAGAGAGAGAGAGAGAGAGAGAGAGAGAGAGAGAATTTTTTTTTTTAATATTTATTTTTTAGTTCTGGGCTGACACAACATCTTTGTTTGTACGTGGTGCTGAGGATCGAACCCGGGCCGCACGCATGCCAGGGGAGCGCGCTACCGCTTGAGCCACATCCCCAGCCCCGATGGGGGGGCAGAAGGCCTTCTTCGGCTGCTCACGCAGCTTCAGGCGAAGTGGCTGTCAGACCTGTTGCCAGGGCGCGGCTGAGGAAGGAATGAGTGGAGAACAGGCGAGCACGTGAGGAAAACCGTCAATACTGGGCAAGAGGCAGGCTTGCGCCAGCAAGGGACGCGCGCGTGCAAATTCCGCGTGCGTGTGCAAAGTCAGCATGCACGTGCAAAGTCTGCATGCACGTGCAAAGTCTGCATGCTCGTGCAAAGTCCGCGTGCTTGCACCAGATGCAGAAGAAATAGGCAAGGGAACTGCGTGCCTGGTGCGTGCGTGGGTCCTGGGGGACTGTTGAGTGCTGACACTTGGATGTGATTCAGATCCCGCTGGTCCACCTCCTGACCCAGTGAGGTTTCCGGATCATCTCGGAAGGGTTGTAGATGCTGGGTTTGAGGGGTGGCAGCTATGGCAAGGCCAGGGATCTCTCCCCTCAGACTGGTGCAACGACCCTGCCCCTCCCCAGAGGCAGCCAGGATGGCAGCACAGATGGCTGAACTCCGATGGACGTGGGGGCAGTCAGAGGGCTGAGCAGGCTCTTGCTGCAGGTTGAAGGTAGCTCTTGGGGCGTGGAGCACGTGCGGACTAGGGTGAGGCAAGGACACCTTGTCCTCCCTTGAAGGTGTGAGCTAGTGTTTGTATCTAGCGTTGCTATGGTGAGGGTGGGCGGGGCTTAGTTTGACAGCCGGGAGCTCTTGCAATGGCAAGAATCCCTCAGACCATGGCCCCGCCCCTGAGCTGTCAGAGTTCTGTCTTCTGTCCTGCCTGGGCCTGGCCAGTCAGAAGGGGAACTGCTGGGGGGCAAGTTTCTTTTTTTTTTTTTTTTTTTTTTTAAAGAGAGAGTGGGGGAGAGAGAGAGAGAGAGAGAGAGAGAGAGAGAGAGAGAGAGAGAATTTTTTTTTTAATATTTATTTTTTAGTTCTGGGCTGACACAACATATTTGTTTGTACGTGGTGCTGAGGATCGAACCCGGGCCGCACGCATGCCAGGGGAGCGCGCTACCGCTTGAGCCACATCCCCAGCCCCGATGGGGGGGCAGAAGGCCTTCTTCGGCTGCTCACGCAGCTTCAGGCGAAGTGGCTGTCAGACCTGTTGCCAGGGCGCGGCTGAGGAAGGAATGAGTGGAGAACAGGCGAGCACGTGAGGAAAACCGTCAATACTGGGCAAGAGGCAGGCTTGCGCCAGCAAGGGACGCGCGCGTGCAAATTCCGCGTGCGTGTGCAAAGTCAGCATGCACGTGCAAAGTCTGCATGCACGTGCAAAGTCTGCATGCACGTGCAAAGTCCGCGTGCTTGCACCAGATGCAGAAGAAATAGGCAAGGGAACTGCGTGCCTGGTGCGTGCGTGGGTCCTGGGGGACTGTTGAGTGCTGACACTGGGATGTGATTCAGATCCCGCTGGTCCACCTCCTGACCCAGTGAGGTTTCCGGATCATCTCGGAAGGGTTGTAGATGCTGGGTTTGAGGGGTGGCAGCTATGGCAAGGCCAGGGATCTCTCCCCTCAGACTGGTGCAACGACCCTGCCCCTCCCCAGAGGCAGCCAGGATGGCAGCACAGATGGGCTGAACTCCGATGGACGTGGGGGCAGTCAGAGGGCTGAGCAGGCTCTTGCTGCAGGTTGAAGGTAGCTCTTGGGGCGTGGAGCACGTGCGGACTAGGGTGAGGCAAGGACACCTTGTCCTCCCTTGAAGGTGTGAGCTAGTGTTTGTATCTAGCGTTGCTATGGTGAGGGTGGGCGGGGCTTAGTTTGACAGCCGGGAGCTCTTGCAATGGCAAGAATCCCTCAGCCCATGGCCCCGCCCCTGAGCTGTCAGAGTTCTGTCTTCTGTCCTGCCTGGGCCTGGCCAGTCAGAAGGGGAACTGCTGGGGGGCAAGTTTCTTTTTTTTTTTTTTTTTTTTTTTTTTTTAAAGAGAGAGTGGGGGAGAGAGAGAGAGAGAGAGAGAGAGAGAGAGAGAGAGAGAGAGAATTTTTTTTTTAATATTTATTTTTTAGTTCTGGGCTGACACAACATCTTTGTTTGTACGTGGTGCTGAGGATCGAACCCGGGCCGCACGCATGCCAGGGGAGCGCGCTACCGCTTGAGCCACATCCCCAGCCCCGATGGGGCGGCAGAAGGCCTTCTTCGGCTGCTCACGCAGCTTCAGGCGAAGTGGCTGTCAGACCTGTTGCCAGGGCGCGGCTGAGGAAGGAATGAGTGGAGAACAGGCGAGCACGTGAGGAAAACCATAGCTCAACTACACATGGATATTTAGCACATAATAAAAGTGACATATTAAATCAGTGAACTTTTCAAATAAATGGTGTTGCAACCAATGATTGGCTCTTGGAGAAAGATAAAACTGTATCCATACAAGAAACAATTTAAAAACTCTGAATTACTCAGAGAACAAAATGTAAAAATATGAAGCTATATAACTGTTAAAAGGAAATTTGGAAATATTCTTTTTATAAATTAAATACAGGAAAAATCTTTCTAATTGTGGTTCAAAAATTAAAAGAAAATAAAAGAAAGGACATATTTTTTTATTTATATAGTAATGGGTATGGAACCTAGGGCTTTTCATATTCTAGACAAGTTCTTTCCCACTGAACTTTAGCTCCAGTCCCAGGATGCATAAAGTTAACTACTTAAAATTTATGAACAAAAGCTTTAGTACTGCAAATATCAAAAGATCTCTGGAAAGCCAAAAGGCAAATTAAAAACTGGAAGAATATATTTGTACTATGCACTGCTTAAATATGAAGAAATAAAAATTAAGACACAGAGATTAAAATACTGATATAAAAATAGTAGGCTTGCACAGAAAAAAAAGTAAACAAAAGTATTTGAAGCATGTGTTAGAAAGCAAATTACAACTACACTGAAACTAGCACTTCATACTTATTAGGTAAGTAATAATCATCAAATATGAAGGCTTTATGACCATTGCCTGGACAAAGATATAGTGAAATTGACAACCCATGCATTGCTGGTGACAGGTGAAAGCTGTCCTGCTATAAAAAGTGTTGGCAATATCCAACAAAATGGCATATGCATTGACCCTTTAATCTACCAACCTCACTCCTAAAAATTTACTCCACAGAGGAGATCATGTGTGAACAAGTTAATTTAGTGTTTCATTATTGCATGATATTAAGTAGAAAAAATGTTGAGAAAAACTGCAATACCCACTGTTTTAGTTAGCTTTTGTACTGCTGTGAAGAAAAGACCTGAAAAGAACAACATGGAGGAGAAAACTTATTTGGCCCATGGTTTCAGAGGTTCCATCCATGGTTGACTGACTCCATAGCTCTGGGCCCAAGGTAAGTAGATCACCATGGTGGAAGGGTGTGGCAGAGGAATGTAGTTCAGGACATGATATCCAGGAAGCATATAAGAGTTCTTCTATCATTTGTCATTTGTAGTCCTATGAATGTCATTAAAGTCCTTCCTGACATTATAAATATAGATACACACATCAGTATAGATATAAAACTTTACAGAATTAGAATTTTTGTCTTATAATCTTTTTCACACATAATCTATGGTGGATAGTTTCCTATATCACTGAGCAGTCTCATAAAATATTATCTTTAGTGGCTACTAAAAATCACCATATGCTTGAAATGATATTTACTAAAACAATTTTTTACTTGGGGACAGACCATTCAGGCGGCCTGGCCTGCTATCTATCTTCTCAAGCAAACTACTTGGAGTTTCCTCTTAAGAAAATTTGAATAGGCCCAGAAAAAATAATTACATGTTATGGATTTCATGGTCACTCAGTAAAGGAGACAGACCTTGTAGTATTAGCCCAAATCCTATAAAATCCCATCTTTGAATTCCTAGCTATTTTATAATCCCTTTTAAAAGCTACCTATGGTAAGCCCCAGGCCAACATCATTCTAAATGGAAAAAATAAATGAAAGCATTCCCTCTAAAAACTGGAACAAGTCAGGGATGCTCTCTTTCACCTTTCATCACTTCTATTTAACATAGTTCTTAAAACACTGGCAGAGCAATTAGACAGATAAAAGAAATTAAAGAATTTGAATAGGTAAAGAAGAACTCTAATTAGCACTATTTGCCAACAATAGGATTATATACCTGGAAGACCCAAAAAATTCCTCCAGAGAACTTCTAGAACTAGTAAATGAATTCAGCAAAGTAGCAGGATACAAAATCAACACCCATAAATCAAAGGCATTTCTGTATATCAGTGGCAAAGCCTCTGAAAGGGAAATGAGGAAAACTACCCCAATCTTAATAGCCTCAAAAAATAAAATAAAATACTTGGGAATCAAAAAAATAGGTTAAAGATCTATACAATGAAAACTACAGAACCCTAAAGGAAAAAAAAATCAAAGAAGACCTCAGTAGATGGAAAGACATAGACCCAGCTATCCCTCTCCTCAGTCTATATGCAAAGGACTTAAAAACAGCATACTACAGGGACACAGCCACATCAATGTTTATAGCAGCACAATTCACAATAGCTAAATTGTGGAACCAACCTAGATGCCCTTCAGTAGATGAATGGATAAAGAAAATGTGGTATATATACACAATGGAATATTATTCAGCATTAAAAGAGAATAAAATCATGGCATTTGAAGCTAAATGGATAGAGATGGAGAATATAATGCTAAGTTAGTCAATCCCCCCAAAAAACAAATGCTGAATGTTTTCTCTGATTTAAGGATGCTGATTCATAATGGGGTTGGTGGGGGGCATGGGAGGATTAGATGAACTCTAAATCGGGAAAACAGGAGGGAGGGGTAAGGAGGGGGCATTGGGAGGTAGGAAAGATGGTGGATTGAGGTGGACATCATTACTCCATACCTTACAAGTATGAAAACATGAATGGTGTGACTCTGTCTACAACCAGAGATATGAAAAATTATGCTCTATATGGATAATATGAATTGTAATGCATTCTGCTGTCATATATAACAAACTAAAATTTTAAAAATTGTAAAATAATATCGAGAAACAGAATATTTTTAAGGGAGTAAGAAGGATGAAGAAAACAAAACAAAACAAAACTTAGATAAAACAAACAATCAGAAATTGAAGGCAGCTTTAAATATATTTACATAAAGCAAAACAAAGCCAAATATTTTTTTTTATTATTTTCACAGAGATTGGAGAAGTCAGCCTTCCTTAGATGGAACAGAAAATCCCTTTTGAAAATTAACAACACATGAAAATATTTACTACAATGTAATGTATTTATCCTATGCTTTCACAATATTGATTAATTTTTTAATTTTATGAAGAGTTTGAGCAAAAATTATTATAAATCTATAGACTGTATCTCCATTGAAGTTTATGATCTCTTTCATTAATTTGTATAATTTGTTGTTTTTTTCAGTAAAATATCATTTTTACTATCTCTTGATTATATGCATTTCTTATAAAAATTATTCTTTGTTATTTTCTATAATTCTTTTTTTTCAGATTTGGAACTGTCTTTATTCACAGGTGACTTGACAGTATTTGCAGAAAATATCAGATCAAGAAATCCATAAAAGAACTGTTAGAATAAAACACATTTAAAGTTTGTAAGATCAAAATCTGCATATATATATATATATATACATATATATATATATATATATATACTATATTTCTACACTGTAGTAAGAAGGAATTTTAAAAAGAAATGGATTATAATGATTATATTCACAATAACCTCAAAAACAAAACAACAGAGATTAAGAAAAATATTCTAAATCTTCTATTATTCTTTATCTTAAAGGAATTTTTTCTCCTAAAACTCTGAGTGTGCCTTATTGGCAGTGTATTCTGTCAGAGACAACTGATGCTGCCCTCTCTCCTTTGCCTTATTAGCTGGAAAGAAAAGCATTGAATTATGGGTCATAGTTTCCTGGAAATGTGATTTATGGAAAGATTTATGTCATCATTATTCCTCTTTAACCACAACCCTAACCAAATAACCACTTCCTATGCTCAGGCAGCTTCTCGTTTCTACAAACATTGTGTGTTGTTTTTCTGAGGTTCTCAAGGTAATTTTAGATTAAAAATATATTTATATATAATGTGTATAAATGTGGTATATCTGTACAATAAAATGGTGCTAGACAATAGAAAGGAAGACATCATCAACATACACAACAATATCCATATACAAGATATGAATATATACATTCATTCATTCATTCTTTGGCCAATCCTCCAACATATGAAGAAGATCAGAACAAAACTATTCACAAGTAACAGCATCATAAAAGTATAGTTTAAAAGTATGGTCACTATAACAGAACTTTCAACTAGACTCTGTTCTACAAGACACTTTCTGGGCATATGAATCTAACATACACTAATTACATTGTAGAAGATTTCCCAAAAGAAAAGAAAGCAGGTGGTAAGTCCATGGAAATAAGAACAACCTGAAGTTGTGTGGTATGGCAGTGAGAGTGGTGGATAGCTCTGGGCCAGCCACACACAGCTGCCGTCTCCATTCCTTAGAGGAGTGGAGCTTGAACAGTGAGATTGCATTAACCAGGACTGTATATGTAGAGGTCACACTCAAGCAGAGATTAGAACAATGCTATCTGCCTGTTTAAACTAGTAGCAATACAAGAGCCCCCTGCTAGAAGCCAGTCCCTTGAGTCTTAAGCCCCATGCATATACTGGGCCTTGAATAAGGGCACAGTATAATTTTTGGAACATGAATCCTTCAGGACCTGAGCTATGTTAGCCAGGGCTTTACTGTCTCTGACCCCACTCAGTGGCAAATCAGAAAAATTTGGCATGATTTACTTTGCATTACACAATTTGCAAAATGTACAAATATGCCAAAATAGATTATACTGTAATGTATAACTAAAAAGAACAAATAAAAAATTTTAAAAATTAAAACAGAAAACCAGTGATGGCTGATATTTTGAGCCAAGTTGGTTTATAAATATTCCTGAATCAAGAGTGATATGTAATGGTAACCTGGGCATGAGAATAGGTTTATTTATTGCAGTGGAAATTTACCAGTGACAGATAATACATCTCACTACCCACTTTGTATATGTTTTTTTCTAGTGCTGAATAAATATATACATAATACTAAGAATTTTGCAATGACTGGTACAGTGAAATGCTCATTTTTAGCACTCTTGGATTTTCTCTCTTGCAGTTTTCTCTTAATGCAGAATGTTTTCTCTGATATAAGGAGAATGATTCATAGTGAGGTAGGAAGAGGGGCATGGGAGGAATAGATGAATTCTAGATAGGGAAGAGGGGTGGGAGGGGAAGGGAGGGGGCAGGGGGTTAGCAAGGATGATGGAATGTGATGGACATTTATCCAAAGGACATGTATGAAGACATGAAATGGTGTGAACATATTTTATAAACAGCCAGAGATATAAAAAATGTGTTCTATATGTGTAATAAGAATTGTAATACATTCTGCTGTCATTTATTTTTTTTAAATCAATTTAAAATTTTTTTAAACCTGAATATATTTTGCTCTTTAAAAAATATTCTCTCTCATTCCTAAAACTTCCCTATGATCATTTGTAAACCAGCCCCACCCCCAGCCAACAAGCAGTTACTAATCTGATTTCTGTCACTATAAATTAGTCTGTATTTTCTAAAATTTTATCAAATTAATCATAAAATATGAACTCATTTTCTGTCTTCTTTCATTCAGCTTAATTATTCTGAGGCCTAAGCATATTGTTGTATATATCAATGACGTCTTCCTTTTTATTGTCTAGCAGCAGTTCATTGTATAGATATACCACAAGTTCCTTATCTACTCACCTGTTAATGGACATTGGAGTCGTTTTGGGAATTTGGGCTATTACAAGTAAATTCTGAATAGACCATACAAGTCGTCCTATGTTAATTATTTCCTTTTCTCTTGGGTAAATAATTAGTAGTGAAATAATTGAATCATGATGTTTTATTTTATTTTTTTAAATGTTGCCCAAATATTTTCCAAAGTGATTGTACTATTTAACAGCAGTATAAGAGAGTTCTAGTTATTTCACATCCTTGCCCACACTTGGTATAGTGGTCTTTAATGTAGCCATTTCAATGACAATATAGCAGCATTTTGCTGTGGTTTTAGTTTTCATTTTCATAATGTCTGCTGCTATTGAATATTCTAATGTGCTTAATTACCATCCTTGATGAAGTGTCTATTCAAAATTTTTGACCACTTTTAATCGGGTTGTTTTCTATTTTTGCTAAGAACATACATGTTCTTTATTTATATAATATAAAAGATCTCTGTCAGACATTGGTAAATATTTCTCCCATTTTGTGGTTGTCTTTTTAATTTTGAAATATATCTTTTCAAAAACAAAAGTCTTTATTTTGATACAGTTAAACTGGTTGATTTTTTATAGTTTTTTTTTTTTTTTATTTCTGTATGTTAGTTAAGAAGTCTTTGCCCAAGCTGAAGGTACTTAGATTTTCTCATTGAATTTTTAAATTTTTCACTCCTGTTTAGGACTAGTATTCATTTCAAGTTAATTTTTGGTTGTGTAAAAGTCTAGTTGCAATTTTCATATATAGATACTCAATTGTTCTGGCACTATTTGTTAAAGAAGATTAGTATTTCCCCCATTAAATTGCTTGGGTTTCAAAAGTTGTTTTCATGCATATATTGGTGAAATATATGTAAGTAGACCTCTGGAATCTGTTCTATTCTATTTGTCTACATATCTACCTTTTCACTAACACCATACCATCTTGATGTTGACAACATAAAAAGTCTTAAAATCAGGAATCATAAACTTCCACCTTTATTCTTTTTTCAAAAGTATTTTTCCTATTCTATCATCTTTGAATTTCCATTCAATCTTAAAAATAAGCTTATCAATTTTCTTCAATAAATCCTGTATGTATTTGAATTGCAGTTGTATTGAATTTATACATACATAAGTTAGGGAAGAATTATGTTAACAATATTGATTCTTCCACTTCATGAACATGGTATATCTCTCCATTTATTATCTTAATTTCTCTCAACCATGTTTTATGGTTTACAATATAAAAATTGTCAGGTTTATCTCTGCATGTTTTGTATTTTTGATGATACTGCAAGTTAAAATTAAAAATTTCAATTTTTGATAGTTCTTTACTGCTACATATAAATAAAAATGGTAATTGTTATTGAATTTGTATCCTGAAACATTGCTAGTTTCACTTTTTCTTTATCCTGTTTGTTTGTTTTTGGTGGACTCCATAAGACACTCTGTTGTAGGGGCTGACAAATCATAGTCAACAGGCCACATCCTGTCGGGGTTTTTAGCCCCCTGTTCCCTCCTGACCCGTGGGAGAGATTGGCAGAACATGCCCCTACCAGGAGGAACCAAGAAAGGTAAAGGTGGACTGGCCGCCCACACCCAGCCCTCCCTCTCTGGAGGACAATCAGATGCGCCAGGGAGAACAGTCAAAGCAGGATCTCGTTTATGGAGAAAACACACACAGCTAGTGTAATGTACAGGAGCCAATCAGGGTAAAGGTCAGCAGGGTGGGGAGAATTTACATCTACACCTATCCTACAGGCAATAATGGGAGACACAAGCTGTCCAAGCTGAGCTGTCCATGAGGGCAGAAGGGTTCTGAGCCTATCCTAGAGGTGGTCCGATTCTTCACCACAACCCATGGCAATGCCTTCTAGCTAATCACTAGGTGCTATCTTAGCCTCATGTGGCCCCAGGACTGGGAATCAGCAAGTTAGGTTTCCTTTTTTTCTGATGCAACATGTCCCACATTACATCATGCCCTACAAAATCCAGCCAACCACCTGTTTTTGTACAATCTATGAGCTAAGAAAAGTTGTTACATTTGTCAATGGTTACATTTGAGATGATTGTACAAGTATCTATACAGTATCCTTGATTTCATGTCTTAGACCACAAAGCCCCAAATGTCTGCTTTTTCTAGAAAAAAAATGCCAATCCCTTTCAATCATGTTACCTATGGGGAAAAAAAAATACTTTGCCCTTTCCAATTGGAACCTCTCTTATTTCTTCTCTTGCTTTTTCCACAATTGACTAGGAGTAGGAACAGCAGACATTCCTTGCTGAGTCCCTATATAAGAGCAAAAGCTTTATTCTTTCAATATTGAGTTTGATGTTTGTTGCCCTTTTTCAGATTGATAACATTTCTTTTCTATTTCTAACTTTCTAAGTATTTCCATCATGAATCAATGTTGATTTTGTCAAATTTTCATTTTTGCAAAAATTGAGTTAATGATTATTTCATTCATTTTTTCCAATAATATTATAAACCACTTTGGTAAATGCTGAGAGCCACGGCCGAGTCTGTATGGCCCCTGGCATTTTGCCAACAGTATTGATTGACAGGCGAGGCATTACTATCCGCCTCTGCCGCAACTTTTGAGTTCTCGCACTATTTTGGAGTTCTCATGGGGATTTCCGGGGATTCCCCGAGAGTTCCCATTGGTTGGGGAAGTGCAGGAGGAGGGATTTCCGGGAGAGATATTTCCGGCTGGGGGTTCCTGGACAAGCCTCCTGGCGCGTTTGGGAGGATTCCCCGGGAGCTGTGTGAAGTGTTTTCCTGCAGTTTAAAAATAAAGTTTGTTCCTGCTTCAGTGGCTCGTGATTTGTGCCCAGCCAGACTGCGGCAGGTAAAGTTTTTCAGGCTAAAAAAAAACTTGCATTCTTTGATTAGTTGTGCTTAATTATTCTTCATATATGTTGTTGAGTTTGGTTTAACTAAAATTGCATTGAGAACTTTTCATCTATACTTATGAAGATATTAGCTCATGAGGGTTTTCTTGTAGTATATTTAATGTGGTAGAAGATTAATTTGATGACAAGAGGTGAGATGTATGCCTTCTTCTTTCATTTTCTGTAACAATTTATATAATGATGTTATGGATTCTTTAAGTGCTTGGAAGAATTTGTCAATGAAATCACCTGGGAGGGCCTGGAGCATCCTTGAGGAAAGGATTTTAGCTAAAAATTCAATGTATTTATTAGGTACAAGGCTGTTTTAGGTTATTCCTTTTTTGTGGGGTGGGGTACTGGGGGATTGAACCCTGGGGCACTTAACCACTGAGACACTCCCCAGATCTTTTTTATTTTTTACTTTGAGACAGAGTCTCACTGAGTTGCTTAGGCCCTTGGTAAGATGCTGAAGCTGGCTTTGAATTCAGATCCTCCTGCCTCAGCTGCCAGGATTACAGGCATTCACTACCACGTGGGCTAAGTTACTGCATTTTCTTGAATGACCTTCAGCAGTTTTATTTATCAAGGAGTTTTCCTATTTCATCTAAGTGGTCCAATTTATACGCATAAAGTTTTTCATAATTATTTTAATCTTTGCACAATCTGCAATGATGTCTCTTCTCTCATTCCTCATATTGGTAAATTGTCTTTTTCTTTCCTGGTTAGGCTCACTATAAGCTCATCAATTTTAGTGACCTCCAGAAAAATAAATATATTTTTATTTCACTTAGTTTTCTCTCATTTCTCTGGTTTCCATGCCAATGATTTGTACTTTATTATTTCCTTTCTTCTGCTTAATTTAGGCTTATATTGATATTAAGTTTATAATTTCTTATTTTGTACATCAGAAGGAGGCTTTATTAGGATTTATACTGCAATGGAAAGGGAAGTAATACATGGTTTTCTAATTTCTTTTTTTAGCATTTAAATAATTTGTTATTCAAATTAAGAAATTATACATTTTGTTTTGATTGACAGTCATTGTCTTAAAAGTGTCGTTCTATTTGTTTTCCCATTTAGAAGCATATTGCTAATTCTGGTCTATTGACTACAAAGGCCTACAGGCCTCCAGTGGAGGGGACTTGGGTGCAGAGGGACGGGGTCTGCAGCTCTCCCCAGCACCAGCTCGGCTGCCCAAGTAGCCAGCACCCCGATGCTGTTGAGGGGACTGAGGACCTGATAAAGTGCCTATGTGAGACTCCCTGTCCCCACACGCACCAGGGATGCCTATCTCCATGTCAGAGCAGCAGCTGGAAGCACAGGGTGTAAGGTACCTCAAGACGCCCTGGGTGATGGGCACTGCAGTCAGACTGAGGAGGGCGTGTGGTCACGGAGAGACACAGCCTGCCACTTTGGTCAAATGACTTTAATAGAAGCTGATGGGCCTCCAAGCCCCCAGCTACTATTCACTGCAGGTTACATGTGTGCTTGGCCTCCCCCGGAAGCTCTCCAGGCACCACGTGGAGATACACAGAGGAGAATGCAGTGACCACCTCACACCCTCACGGCAATACCCAAGCCATCATGATGCAGGTCAATGCTATACTGAGAACAAGCATGTCAGTCCCAGCTGAGAGAAATGGTAAGAAAAACACAATTACCACTACCATCACCTACTGTCCAAACCTAACCAGGGTGGGGGGGGAGCAGCAGAAAGTGCCTTTAGTTTTAACAATTAGGCTTGTAAACAATCAACCACATGAGAAGTAGTGGCAGCACCTGGGCCTCTCAGTTGGTCACAGACTTTGGGGTGCCCACACAGGAGGTAGTGGCCAAGGCTCAGAAGGAGTCTAACAAGATCAGCAAAGCCAAAGCTTCATCTTTGGTTAATTTCACTGAGATGCCACTAGTCTAAAAACTGTGCTCTTCTTGGCAAAGTGACTACATCAGCCACCTGGCACAAAAACAATTGTTATTTTAAGTTATCTGAAAAGCAACGTCCATCTAAATAAGTGACCATGTTGTAATAAAAATCATCTAAAAAATGAAGGGAGGGAGGAATGTCAGAAGGAGGGAGGAGCCTGGAGAGCCGGGGTCCATCCTGAGCTCTCTCTGGGCCTGGGAAGGTGCTGGCTGCTCTGTGAGGGTCGGGTCCAGCTCAGCTCAGCTCGAAGCCAGCAGCACACTGGATGGCATAGAGCAGCTTGATTCGCAGAAGGGTCTCCTCGTAAAACTCTGGGAGCTTCAGTAGGTTCATGCAGGTGCTGGCTGTGGGGAGCCCCCATTGTGAATGCAAAAGGCCGGGTATAACTCCTGGAACCCCAGGAGAGGGGTCACAAACTTGAGCAGCTTGAGCTTCTCTTCATCAGTGAAACCTTCTACCACTCTCCAGAAGATTTTAAAGACAGGGTGATTGGCAGAATAGCCTCCATAATAGTTCGTAAAGGATTTTAGGTCCTCCAGACTTATGGGAACTTGTGCACCAGAAATTAATACCTGAATTTCCTGCTGGTCAAACACTAGGAGCCACTCCAGGCTAAGGATGTTAGGCAGGCCCTGTGGGAAAGCCAGGCAGTGTGGGTGGATCTGCTTGTTCAGCCTGTAGTCGGCCACCAGGAGGATGTATGCAATGTGGTTGGCACTGGTGACAGGGATATCTTTCCCACCAAGCTTGAGTTCAACCACCTGGGGCTCTCCCAGGTCATTGTTCACCATGGTGAAGTTCAGTGCCAGCTCCTCTGTGTCTTCCTTGAGCTCTTGAGGAACAGCAGGTTCCTGTAGACCTCGGGGTCTAAGGAGGTCAGTGGTGGATGGCCACGTCAGCACTGGTGCCCAGCGGCTTGGAGAGGAAGAAGCCAGCAAAGGGCAGCTCCACCAGCAGGTTTTCATAGAGAGCCTTTCCAAGCACCCTGCCTAGGAAGTAGTAATGTCTGTCAAAAGAATCTCCCAGAGCATCTGAGCAGCTGGGCTGGGGTACAGAAGCCCTTTATTAGTAGTCTTAAAGAACCCCTGGTTAGGGTTAAATCCTGATTTTAGTAGTTCATTTAAAAACTCCCTGAAAATACCACCACCATCGATGCCAGCTTCATCCAGGCCATGGACGTTGAGCAAATGCACACAGATCTGCTTTTCCAAATCAGGTTCATTTTCTGGGGAAAGTTTGTCATAAGCATCTTTGTAAATATAGTTTCTTCTTATTGTGACATTAATTCCATCCAGAAATGGGCCATCCCCTTGAACTTCTTGTTAATCTGCGTAAATCAACCTTGAAAGATCTTCACTTGCTCCTCAAAGGGGACCACAAAAGGCAGCTCTGTCAGGACAGTCAGTTGCCACTCCTCAGACACAGACAGCTGTGGGGACTCCAGGCCCACCTCCAGGGTAGACTGCAGCGGGCCAATCCTCCCCATCCGAAGGAGCCTCCATACATGTCTGGATGTGGGCACATAGAGCTGGGTGACCTTATCTGCTTTAATATCTTCTTGTTCTGATAGCCAATGATTTGGAGGACAAAAGTTTCCCCTCGTGTCTCTGGACTTCAGCATTTTCACTAGGTTGGTGATAACCTTAAACAACTGAATTCCAATGCTTCTGCTCCATCTGTATACACTGCTGCATCTCAGAGCTGGTGGTCACGCTGATGCTCTGAAAGGTGGTGACATGCTTTGTTTCTGGGTAGGCCAGCTTGATGATGCCCAGGCAGGCATGGCGCAGGCAGCGGGACAGGGCGACCAGCTCCTCCAGCGTGAAGGGCATCATGGAAGACCGCCTCTGCCCTACAACTTCTATGGGATCTCAGAAGAATTCGTTATCATGGATGGAAATCAGTGAGTGACTGAAGAGGGAGCTGAAGAGGTAAAAGAGCGGGGTGATGTGGCCTGAGTCCTCCAAGGACATGGGATAGCCCCTGGATATCACCTGAAGCAGCAGCACCATCGGCCCTGTGATCATCCGTGTTGTCATAGAAGAGATGAGGACCCAAAGATGCCACAGAAACCTGGCATTGAAGGCTAAACTGTAGAGAAGCCTGACTTTGGGCACCATCAACGTGTGGCAGATGGAGCCATCCTGGTGAAGACCTCCTCACTGGCCGAGTCCCTCCACACCAGGTTCAGCAGGGCACTGGTCTGTTGCTTCGTGTCCAGCTTCTTCAGACATTCCTGGGTGATGTATGGGGCAGAGACTCTGCAGTCCTGGGGCCTGGCGGGCTTGTCGGCCTCCTCACTCTCATTCTCAGAGTAACTGGTGGAGTCCTGGGAGCTGGCACCTTCAGGGGAGGCAGGTAACTGGGAGAGGAAAGTCTGGGGCACGTGCAGATACACCAGCAGGCCCTCCTCAGAGAGCACCCCCAAGTCATTTTCGCCAACAGTTAAAACAAAATAGAAAAGCCAGGTGCTCCACCACTCCTTTTTGAACATCTACTCTCTAGTAACAATAGTGCATTCAGAAAGGGCTCTTAAGGGACAATGGTCTGTACATCTGCTAATGCCAGAATGACAAGCGGAAAATCTGATCTGTAAAAGGTGCTGCCAGAAACTCCTCTGTGAAGGCTGAAAAAGCTTGCTTCCTTGCACCTTCTGGGCAGGAGCTGTAGGTAAAGTGCAACGGTTTTAGGACATTCTCCAGCAAAATGTTTGCTATAGGAACTCGTGATAAATCAGAATATTCAATACTTGATGGAATCTTGCTGTTAATCAACAAATAGAGAGACCTATAATACCCATTGTGGATCATGTAGTGCAAAACCTGTTCAATTACTGACACCACATAGCTAGCATCTAGTAAAACAGGCAAGGAAGTATTCTCAGAGGAAAAGACCTCAAGCATTCGCATTGGAAGTGCAACATTCAAACGGTCATCATTACACCTCTGCAGCCACCTGCAGCAGAGGCTCATGAGCCTCTTTATCTGAAATAAGCATGTTGGTCTCTCGGATCCATCCAGTTGCTTGACAAACAGGGAGCTGTGTTTAATTAAGCTCTAATACAGCCATATCAATCATTTTGCGTCTTCGTTTTGTTTGTATAAAAACAGAAGCTGCCTTACCAGAAGGGTAAGATAGGGGGCATTAGTGATGGAGAAAGTGCTACCAGACTCTGCCGAGTGTGCACAGAGATCGAACGCACTTCTCTGGAGGGAATATTGCTGTTTTCTTTCTCTGTAGCCTGGAATAAATGACTGAATAATTATTGCATTTTTTTAATCTTCGCCTTTCTTCTTCTTTTCCTTCTTTCTTCCTGAGTGCGACGTAAAAGAGAAGCCTTTTCTTCCTTCCTGCTGGCGCCACCAAGCTACACCTTGGGCCTCCTTTTTAAGACCCCTTTGAATTTGAACATCTTTGCCTCCTATCCCATCTGCGCGGCCGGACGTGGGGGGAAGGGGGGACGCGGGGCCTCTGGCGGGTCTGGCGCTCCTGGCGGTGTCTGCGCTCCGCACTCCGCCGACGGCCACGCGCGGGCGGCAAAGGGGCGGGCATCCTCCAAGCTCCTGTCTGGTCCACGCCCGCCGCCAAGCAGAGCCCGTGGACCCCGCGTCTTCACCGCTGCTGTGACCGGACGGAAGATGGAGGCCACCGAGCTCCAGGGTTTTCTAATTTCTTAGGGTAGTTTCGTAGTTCATTGATTTGAGATCTCTCTTCATTGTTTTCTGTCTCTGTAGCCTCCAATAAATGACTGAATAATTATTGTGATTATTTATTGAAACACTGCTTTAGATGTATAAATTGTGGTATATTGTGTTTTATTTCATTCATCTCAAAATAATTTTTAAATCCCTTTCTGATTTTCTTCCCTAATCCATGTTTTATTCAAAAGCACTGTTTTAGTTTTCAAATATTTGACAATATATTTTTGCATTTATTTCTAATTTTATTTCATTTTGGTCAGTAGGCAAACTTTGTATAATTTGAATCCTTGCAAATTCATTGATCCTTAGATAATCCCCAAAGAAGCATTTAACATAACTCAGAGTCCATTCATGTTTAAATTACCCAATAAGAATCTATCAATATTATTATTATTATATATGTATGAAGTTCCCCCGTTTTTTACTAAAACACCTCTCTATTCTTTAATATTTAAAGTATGTGTACTCTTCTGATAATTTTTAAATATAAATTATAAAATGAAATATGACTTGTTGAAGTATCAAGAATTCATTTGACAGTGGCAGAGAATTATGAAAGCAGTAGGAACAAGCGTTGTGGCTTGCACTAGAGGGAAGGTAGTGAAGTTACTTTCCTAAGCATGTAATTTTACATAAGTAACCTCATAGTTTCTGAGTCTGAAAGCAAAAGCAGAGTTGAAGTCCTGCTCTATTTCATGCTTTTTTGCTGCTCAAACATCCAAACCCACACCTCAGATAGCGTCATTTACTAAAAATATGATGGAATAGTCAGTGAAATCAGAACTGAGCTGGTTGCCAGGCTCTGGGTAGAACTGCTGGCCTTTCCCAGGGAGACCTGGGAGGGGAAGGGAGAGCAGCAGTGCGCCTGGAACTCCTAAAGTGCAGAGTCTCCCCCTGCTGGTGCGCATGACCTAATTAATACCCTTCAGATGTGGATATCCTAGGCATCTTGAACTTCTCACAGCAAATCAATGTGTTTTAGCACAATTTTTCAAAAGAAAGACCAAACATAACTCAAAAAATGTTTACTGTAATTTAAGTCTCTGAATGCATGGCAAAAATTTTGAATCTGCCACACAAGGAAAGGAAAGTTTTGAAATAACTCTTCTTAGCAATACTTTTCCCCACTATTTCCAATGGTTGTTGCTCAGTTTTTCTTCTTTCAGAAAATAAATATTTTCTGTTTGGTTCTTATCCTTTTACATATAATTGTTGGCCTATTGCCTTTCTGAAAGTTTCTTAGACATTTTAAATATTTTTTTTCTTTTTCTTTTGTTTCTCTATCTTGTAGTCAAAATTTTTATCACTACCTATGAATCTGCAGATTTAATTCCTGTTTAATTCCTTTAAATTATGAATGAATCTTTTCCATCCAAAGACTTTACTCAAGAAAAGTGTTCTATTGTTTTTTTCTATTTTCTTCCTAATGTCTTTTTTCTAGAATACCTGTACACAGCAATATATTTTCTTAATTATGTGTTTCAGTATAGATTGAACAGGAGTCTAGTTTTTATTTCTTCTTTCTCTCCCTCCTCTGGTTTTCCATGACTGTGACACCATTATCCAAAGACTCTAAATTGATAACTGTTTAGTACTTCTGCATCTGCCTTAAGGACTGCCCCCTTTTTATACCCAAGAATGAAAGCAATTTAGAAATAGAATAACCCTAACACTGTCTTATTCTTTCTTCTTTATGGATTTCACTCTGTGTATGTTTGCCTTCTTTTGCCTGTCCTCTGTGCCAATCACTGCATCACTGTGGCAGATGTACCACAGGAAGATCAAATGGATAGAGAATTCAGTCACACAAAGGATCCTCTCACCTGTTCTCTCAGCTGTTGTCCCTCAACCACCTCAGCAGAGAGCACACAGAGAAGAGACTGTCTCAAAAAGATTGATGGATGTGGCTTTTCACTCTACTAGTTTGAATCTCCCTGAAATACGCTGAAAACACAACAAAGGTTTTAAGAAACGTGTTTGCCTAAACTAAATGGGAAAAAGCAGGTGAAAGCAGCCTTGTGGATCTCAAAATTCCACTAGCAGGAAGTGAATGGATAAAACTATTCAGTTGCAAACACATGCACATTCCATGAAACAAGAAGGATGATTCAGGGCAGACCCAAAACCCAGAGAACACAGCAAAGAGCCACCGAAGCCTGGAAGAGTAAGGGGCATTGTCATCCTGCAAGAAGGAAGCTGGCCCTTCCCTTCCACACCTGTAAAAGGGTGTAGATTACTCCCAGTCCTTAGAACCTAGCCCAAGTGGTCTGGATAGAGTTTTCCCATCTGGAATTCAGAACCAGCATGGACCAGTGAGCCCTTTTAACTTTCTACTTTCTCCCTTTTTAAACAAGAATGCCTGTATCTCTTACCCTATGCCTGCCCCACAAGGATAAACTGGGTATTTTGGAGGTAGATAATTTGTCCCTAGCTTCACAATTCCACAGATGGAAAAGAATCCTATTGCAGAAGTTGTACTGAATTATTCCCAGGTGCCTCATCCTCAGCTGGACCTGATTTATGTGAAATTTTGGACTGTGGGCTGTTGTTATCATAGAATGAGACTTTTGGACTTTGGCATATAATAAATATATTTTACACATGGGAAACATATAAGCTATTAGGGCCAGAAGGTAGATGTACATCAAAGTGACCCCTAATGAGTAACACCCTGTGTAATCTCCTCCCTCTAGTGATTTGAATTTAACCAGAATGATGTGGCAAAGATGATAAGGCTATGCTACTTGGCATATGTAATAGGATGTCCTTCCTTCACTAGAAGTTATAGGTCAAAGGTGATAGAATATTGCTCCATGGTTGTGTTTTGTATGTGAAACTTTATCTTAACATGTTTGAGAGATTCTCTCTTGCTGCCTTTGAAATAAATTTCAGGTTGTGTTAGCACCTGTGAAAGTTCATGTGGCCTGTAGCAACTAAGTGGGGATCCTGGTCAGCAGTCTGCATGAAACAGGACCCTCAGTGCTTCACCCCCAAGTAGATGGATCTTGCCTACTTGAGCTTGGAAGTGGATTCTTCTCTAGTCAAACCTCCAGTTAGCAATGCACCCTGGCCTAGCTTGATTGTAGGCTGTGAGACCTCAAGTAGAGGACCCAGCTAAGTTGCAACTGGACTTACGGCCTACAGGAATTATGAGGAAATATATTTGTGTTATTTCTAACTGCTCTTCATGGTAACATGTTTTGCAACATTAGGAAACTCACGCAATTGCTGATACTCATTTACCTATTTACTTCATCATCATTTTCTTTACTGTTCTTATGCCATTTTACAATGCCCTTTGTTATGTTTTAATTTCAAAACTTTATTCATTTGTCATTTAGTCTTTGTTTTCAAAGGGATTTTTGTCTTTTTCTTCTTTCCTGAGTTAACTCATGTCTTTCTGTATTCTGTTCATTTGATTTCTAATTTGAATTTTCCTTCAATTCATGAATGCTTGATTCCATCTGGGCCCGGTGTTACACTTCCCTTGGGCTTCATTACTGGTGTTGAAGTTGTTCTTGTTCCTCTCTTTATTCTTGTATTGGAGACACTATATGCTAGATAGCAGAGTCTTTAATAGATCACATCTGCAGTTTTTGGTTTATTCTGTGAAGTCTATTTTCCTGTGCTATGCACAGTGGTTTGAATATTAAGGGAAGAATTTTTGTGGCTTGCTGAGTTTCTTAGTTCAAGATGACCCTCTAGTGCTAGTACAGGGCAGTGCAGTTTCAATAACGTATCAGAAGTTAATTGGTCTGATTTTGTGATTCCTTTTTGTTTCTGAAAATACTTCAATCCCTCCACTTACTTCCTTTTTCTTTTTACTGCTATGTCTCTTACAGGAGCCCAAACCATTGAAGTCCCCACTCTACTCCCAAGATCAACACCTTCCCAAGTCTATCACCTCTGATTCTGTCCACATTCAAGCCCCTTTCATTAGATTCCACAGCAACCGTGGAATACAGCATCCTGTATTCTAGGTCCCAGGCTAGTTTTCAAAATGTCTTCACTCAAATTAGAAGGTTATTTTTACAAGATTGATTTTCTGTCTATTCCTCTGAAGCCCCCCATGCAATACCTTCTTCTCCAGTCAGTCTCCATTAGATGAGTCATTAAACCAGTATCCAATGTGGCTTTGATAGATTTGGGTATTTATTTCCCTATTGATGCATTAATTCAAAATTCATAGTATTTTCTGCCTTTTGGTTATACTGTAACAGTGGGTTACATATGAATTTCTTGTCTGCCTTAGAACATAAATCAGAAATGGAGAGTTGGATTATTGTTAGCAATGTGAACACATCAGTTGGACCAACACTATATCGAAATATATGAGATTCAGTTAAAGTAGACCTCAAAGGGAAATTAATCCCTTTAAATATATGCACTGCAACTGAAGAGAAGTTTAATTAGTGATATGAGTTTCAACCTTGAGAAGGCAGAAAAAAGTCATAGACCTAAAGAAAGTATAAGATAGAAAAAAATATAAAACTAAAAGCAGATACCAATGCAAAAGAAAACTGGCAAACAGCATTATCAAACACTAAAGATGATACTGTGTAATTATTAATAAAAATGTATAAACTTCCAGGAAAGAAGAAAGAAAGAGAAATTACCAGTAAGAAAATGAAAGTAGGTTGGGCTGGGGATGTGGCTCAAGCAATAGTGCGCTCGCCTGGCATGCGTGCGGCCTGGGTTTGATCCTCAGCACCACATACAAACAAAGATGTTGTGTCTGCTGAAAACTAAAAAATAAATATTAAAAAATTCTCTCTCTCTCTTTAAAAAAAAAGAAAATGAAAGTACGTCTATCGTTACAGATCCTACACACAGCAAAATGATGAAAGGAGATTTATGAATAGCTTATGCCAACTAATTGAATGCATATATTTACATATGATTTAGGTTACATTTACTTCATTATCATTGTCTTTACTGTTTTTATGCCAGGCTACTAAACAAAATTTTTATCAAATAATAACAGATCAAATAGCAAAAAGTGTTTGGTCTGCTAATTATACGGTAAGACTTACCATTTCTGTTTTATAGATAAGAACACTGGGCTAAGATTATGTACATCAATTGTCCAAAGCCACGTAGCTGATAAATGAGAGAGAACTTAAATTCCTGTCTTTTTAATATACTTCTTTAGTTGTAGATGGACTCAATATCTTTATTTTGTTTATTTATTTTTATGTGATGCTGAGGATCAAACCCAGTGCCTCAAGTGCGTCAGGCAAGTGCTCTACCACTGAGCCACAACTCCTGCCCCAAATTCCTGTCTTTTTAATATGAAGTCCATGCACTATCCTAAGTCTTGCTCAACTCTCCTACCATGATGAACTTCAACCTCAGGTGGATGCTGTGACTACAAAGAGGTTATGGAACTAATAGCAAAACTTTGATTGTACAGCCCTTGAAAAAATACAGATTTTTATTGTATTATCCATGTTGACTAATACTAACTTGAGTGCTGTTCAGGAAATCACTCAGAAAACCTGCATTAAAGAAAAGAAGGATGGGCACTGTATACCATTCACTTTGAGTATAACATTTTATATCAAAAAATATTTGCCCTTAGTATACTTCTAATGTTTGAGACTACTAGCATATTGTTAGAAAAATTTACATGATTTAAGCTTCAGTATACTTCTAATGTTTGAGAATACTAGCAAATTATTAGAAAAATTTACATGATTTAAGCTTCCATCTCCTCCCACTAAATTAGCAAGAGAAACATTTTCTTTCCTCATCAAATAAAAGGAAACCTTGTGTTAGTCATTATCAAAATGTTATTCTTTCTTTTTACTCAGATAATTATGCTAATAACTTTGCTTTGCTAACTGTAAAGTTACCATGTTAGGCTCAAAACAACCAAGAAGTGGTTAAAAGTTTAATGGATACCTGAGCACAGTGGTGCACACACACCTATAATCCCAGAGACTTGGGAGACTCAGGAGGATAACAAGTAAGTGACACCCTGTTCAAAATTAAAATTAAAAAGTGCTGGAGGTGTAGCTCAGTGGTAGAATTTTCCTGGGTTCAATCCCCAGTACCAAAAAGGGGGAAAAAGTATAATGGATAAAGGAGACAGAAAAACAGAAAAAGTAATTGATCTCCCCAATCTTCCTCAAAGTTGCATGCACAATACACACACAAATGCATGCATGCACATAAAAATCTGCCATCTATTATCTGGTAGCAGGAATTTGACTGGATTTTCCTTCATCCTATCTGAGCTCTGAAACTAGACACTGTTTGATGGTGTTCAGATCTAATGCATTAAAAATCTCAGACTACTAAATGAAATTTTTTATCAAAAAAATAATAGATCAAATTGCAAAAAGTGTTTTGTCTGCTGCTAGAAACTTGCCGCAGTCTGGCTGGGCACAAAATCACGAGCCACTCACAGCCTTGTAGATTCAAACAACAATTCTTTATTCCCGAACTCACACCGGCACTCTACACACGTTCTGGGGGAAAATCCCAAATACTCTCTCAATTCCGCGAGAACTCAACGGGAACTCAAGGAGCAGGCGCGCCTGAGGCAGCAGGATATGCCCTATTCCCAGCAGGGTACACCTTAAACCTGGAACCGCCTTAAACCCGGATTGTCCTAAACCCCCATCCGCCCTGGTCCTTGAGCAAGGTCACCTTACATGCAATGTCACTGCAAATGACCTGGGTCATGCCATGCGTCATTCTTACTTAGCAATGGCCCTCAGCAGAAACTCAAGAGATTTTAAAGACAGAATGTAAGTTAGAATGATAAAAGCAACAATTATGGTGTGTTATTCAGAAAGTTAGAAGCTACAAAGTAAATGGAATAGGTCCTGAGTGGATCCAGAAACAACTTCTAATTACAGATGCATATGTGGAAATAGTAAAGCATAAGACTTTCAGTAGCTTCAAAAATCTATGCCAAAAGTTTTAATGCTAACTTTAGATAGATGTGAAACTCCACAGGGGTTCATAGTTTCTGGGAGGCATAATTAATGGAGGCAGTTATCATTGATGAACATATCCACAAACTTCAACTTAAAATATGTAACACCATACACAGACAGATCATAAGGAGCACATTAAGTAGAAAAAAAATCAGGAAGATGTAGAAAAGGACATGTAGTGTGGGTGGTTCTACTTGATACTACACATTTTTTTAATTATTTGAAAATATAGATGTTTAAATTTCTGGGGCTTTTGAGACTATGAATGAAGAACTTGCTTAATTGGAAGTACAGAAATAGGACAACATAAAATGTTACTTGATTCCTACTAATTGAGATCTTTTTGAGAATAAAGCTAACCCAAAATATAGAAAAACATATTGAAAACAAAATTTTGCTTATTTGGTTTCTCTAATGTCCCAGTCACCAAAAACACTAGGAGGAGGGATGTGGAGTGGGGTGGAGTGGGACATGACACAATGAAGATTTCCTGGAGAAGTAATAATTAATACAGACTCAATGGACACCATACAGTGACCATCCATGAGGCTTCCCAGCAACATCCACCTCCAGGCTCCTCCCTAGATCTGCACATTCTGCCAGGGTCCATGGAGGTTCCTGTTCCTCTCCTCCATCTGCCGCAGTCTGGCTGGACACAAATCACGAGCCACTGAAGCAGGAACAAACTTTATTTTTGAACTGCAAGAAAACACTTCACACAGCTCCAGGGGAATTCTCCCTAAAGCCACGGCTCATCCAGGAACCCGCAGCCGGAAATATCTCTCCCGGAAATCCCTCCTCCTGCACTTCCCCAACCAATGGGAACTCTCAGGGAATCCCCGGGAATCCCCAGGAGAACTCCAAAGTAGCACGAGAACTCCAAAGTAGCTCGAGAACTCCAAGTAGCGCGAGAACTCAAAAGTAGGAGGCGGATAGTAATGCCTCGCCTGTCAACCAATACTGTTGGCAAAATGCCAGGGGCCATACAGACTCGGCCATGGCTCTCAGCATCCATCTACAGAATGAAAGTTCCCTCTGCTCCATTGTGAATCTGTGCTCCTACAGCATTCAAAACAGGGGAAGTTCACAGGCTCCTTCCAGGTCTCTTTGTAAAAGTACTTCAACTGGCAACTGAGGTGTCAGCTCTAGGGGTTTCTCTAATGGGCTGAAACCCCAGACAGCAAGGGTAGCTCTGGGCTCCTCCTAAATGCTTTCTTCCAGGAGTTCTCTTTAGGTCACTTTCTTTGCACAGTTCTCATCCCTTCCCCCATTCAGAAAAGTGACTTCGGAGGTTTCCCTTAAAGGACAGTGGCCATGAAGAAAGCTCTGATCCTGGAGGCCCTCACCCTGCCGGCCATCGTGAGCCCCTGTGGAGGTGAAGACATAGTGGGTGAGTACATGGTGGAGGATTTAGGACTGAGAGAGAAAATTGAAAAACAAAACCTGTCTGAATTTGTTGCCCCATAGTAGTATATGAAACCACAGTTCCCCTGAATCTGAATTGTTATACTTATTTTCCCTCCAAGAAACCAAAACCCCTAAAACCTAATCTTAGTAGACTAAACTGAATTCTACAATGTCCACCTCTCACTGAGTATTCACAGAGGGCATTATTGTCTTTCTAAAGTCAGAACCAAATGATATACTCAAGCATTATTACAGCATTAATTTATGATAAATCCTGAAATTAGAGATCTTTCTCCAAGTGTATTGCTTTCCTTTCACAGCAGATTATGAACCTACTACTCCTCGCCCACTTTAAACTCTTTCTCAAAGCCATTACAGATTTATTCTTATTTTATCCATTTTCTTAGGATAACTAAGTCCATAAATGTTTCTGCCATACAGAAAATAGTATGTCACTTTTTGGTTTGTTTCCAACATAATTTAAATTTTACAAGTTTGGGCTTTAGAGGCAAGGAGAATAAATTTGACTGAAGATCATTAGAATGGAAAAAATTAAAAGGATTAGCAGAATAACATTGAGCAAGTCAGTTCCATATGTTGATCTTCAGATTTTCCATGTGTATAATTAATTAACACAATATTCGGAGAAACACACAAATAAAATAAATAATCAAATATATATTCTAATTAATAAAGAGCTCTATATGTGCCAAGGTTTGGCATTATTATAAGTGTAACATCTTGGTTTTTTGTCTCAGAAAACTGGAATAATGTGTGATGGAAAACCTAGGGACTTAGAAATAAGTTAGTCTCAGCTGGTCAGATCATACTCCAAGTCCTGTCACATCTAACCATCAAAGCACTAAAAGGAGGGCAAAACAGATTAAATTAAGTCAGTCTTTAACTTTCTCTGATTTCCTGTTTCATTTCCACAATACCTTCTTAATCTATGACTCACCCCAGTACATATCAGCCTCCTCTCTAGGCCTTTACATGGCTATGTCATGGACACTGAAACAATCATTAAAGTTTAAACCCCCCAAAAAAAAATCCAAGCAAAGAAAATTATTAAAAATGGAATACAATGAAATCTTTAAAACATTTCCTAATCATCATTTATTTATTTATCTAATAAATGTTACTGAATTCCTACTGTGTGCCATGAAGTTTACTAAGTACTCAAGGTACAGAAGTGAATAAGACATAACATCCCTATTTCTTATGAAGTATACATTATCATGGAAAACACAATTTGCATAAAAACAAATTTAATTTTTAGTTAATTAAAATTTAAAACTTAGTCAATTTTTTAAACCTTATCTCTCAATAACTTAAAGAGGGAAAAGACATAAATGGAGACTTTGACATCAGACTATGCAAATTAGGAAACCACATGCTATTAGTCCCTTTACCCAAGTTCATATGTTCAAATCCTACCTTCTGAGATGATGGTTTAAGAGATTGGGACTTTAATAGATTATTAGACTGAGACGAGTGCCCCTATAAGATATTTCTAAAAATTCTCACTGGATTTTTATTTTTCTTTCTTTCTTTTTTTCCTTTTCTTTCTTTCTTTCTTTCTTTCTTTCTTTCTTTCTTTCTTTCTTTCTTTCTTTCTTTCTTTCTGTCTTTTTGTAGTAGGAATTAAACTTAGGGGTGTTTTACCACTGAGTACATCCCCAATTCTTTATTTACTTTTTTGCTTTTAGACAGGGTCTCACTAAATTACTTAGGCCTTGCTAAGTTGCTGAGGCTGCTTTTGAACTTCGATCCTCCTGCCTCAGCTTCCTGAGTCACTGGGATTACAGGTGTACACTATTGCACCCAGCCTCACTTGCCCCTTCTGCTATTGAAGTTATAGTGAAAAGATGGCCTTCTAGAGAATAGGCTCTGCAAAAGTCACATCTGCTGGTGTCCTGATCTCAGTTTTTCTAAGCCCCAGAACTAAGAGAAAGAAATTTCTGCTGTTTATAATTCAACCAATTTATAGAATGCTGTTAAAACAACCCCAAATGGACTAAGATAGAAAATAGATACCAGGAGAAGGGTACGGTACTGGTGTAACCAGTATGGAAACAGCTTTGGAACTGCAAAATGGATACAGGCTGCAAAGATTTTCTGCTGTGTGCTATAAAAGGTCCATACAATCATGGACAGAACGTGAAGAATGATTCTTGCAGAGGCCCAAAAGGAAAAGAAGAGAGCTATAAAAAGAGAGCTTCAAATTCTTAGTGAATAGCTAAGTAATACCTAAGAATCAAAGTAATCCTGAAAAAATTTCTTGTAGATTTTCAGAAGTAAAGGTCATTCTGATGATGAGGTCTCAGTTGGAAATAAAGTACATGTTATTAGGAACTGTGGTAAAGGTGATTATGGTAAACTGTGGTAAAAGTGATTATGGCAAAGAATGTGGTTAAACTGTGTTTGTATCCTAGTGTTTCCTAGAAGGTAGATGTTGTAAGAAATTCAATTGTATATTTGGGTAAGAAAATTTCTCAGCATAGTGTTGGATATTCTTGGCTATTTGTACTATATGATAAATGACTTAAAATGAAGTTGTTAATAAAAAAAATCAGGAGAACTTTAAAATTTGGATAATCCTCAGCCTATACATATTGTTAAAAATGAGATGGCCTGGAAGGAGAAGATAGCCAGAAGAAGATGCATCTAATGAGCTCCTGATTCCGAATGACACCTGCAGAGATGCCAACATTAAATCACCAGCCTTTGCCTTTTCTCTTGTGGCAACAGCCCAGTCTGCTCCAAGCATTATAACAGGGACTGTGTCTGTCCTCCCACCAGCTGCTCTGAGTACTTCTACTCAGCTTGCCCTATTATAATGCCTGTGATGGGACAAATACAGACCTCTATCATGCTAAAGTGAATGCCTCACTGGACTGCTGCAATAGTCCCTCCCGTGCCTGAGGCTGGGTTCCATCTACACACCCTATAAATACCCTTACAAGGTGAAAGTGGTTCTAGAAACTGCACAGAATAGAAGTAAAGAAGTAAAGCAATAAAGCCCAATTCATCCCACAGCACTGATCATTTTTTCAATGTGCCACCGCCAAGCAAATGGCAAGAAGGTCTCCTTAAAGAGGGAGACAGATGGCCCCTAACTACTCAGTGACAGAAGCAGTTACTGTAAGAGACTTTTAGCAGTTACTGTGAGTAACTTCTAGCAGTTGCTGACACTCTCTCTCTGAAGGAACTGTGTGATGATGCATCATGCATGAATCTTCTTTGGTCAGTCAGTGTCAGCAGAAGCTCGGTTGGCAGCTTCACAGTGACCTCTCCATCAGGTTGTTTCACTTGGAACCATTTTCAGTTTATGTCCTATGCAATAGACAGTTGTATTGTATTTAACTAGCTTTGGTTTAATGTGCCACTGCTCTGTCTTTCTGTTACACATGCCATTGTTTTGATTTATTTACCATGCGTTCTCTGCCATTATGATTTTCATTTGTTTGGCTGGTTGAATAAATTTGTGACACTTAAACACTTGAGTTGATAGTTTAAAATGATACCAGTATTTGATCCAGCTTCATCTCAACTATGTTAAACCTGGATATTTTAGATGTTTATCAACAGGCTTTTATGGAGAAGAAAGTAAATGTATGAAATAATAGATGTGTGATATTAATAAGTAATGTTGGCTGTGAACAAACTTTTGAACATTTAGTTGACAACATATTGGATCAACTGAAAAGTAGTATGATTTTGAAACCTGAATGCCTTGGTTCTCAGTATTATCATTGTTTATTGAATTTATTTCTTATTAAAGTGTAGTTTTTAAGAAAAAAAAATGAGATGGCCTGTTTGGGAAAGAGCAGGCTATGGCCAAGGAACCATTTGATAAGGATATTAGTATGGATTAGTCATCTCAACCAAAGCCAGGCGCTAGTCTGAAGACAATGGCAAGGTTAGTCAGCCATCTAAAGAGAAGTCAGGACCTGTTATCCAAGGCAATGGAAGAATGACCTCAAATGCATTTCAGAGGTCATTGGAGTTGCTACCATCCAGCAAAGGCCTAGGGGGCAAGTGCCCTGGAAACATTGAAGTCACTGCAGAAAGCCCCTATTAGAGTAAAGCCCAGAAGATCCAGGGCAGTAAGACCCAGGCACACAGCCAATACCTAGGTTGGGCCATGATAAAGAAATGGCATGAAGGTGGAGCCTCCCAAAGCCATGGGGTCAGTACCTTCTGGAGCCTTGTAGGGCTAAATACTACTCCAGGCAAGACCTTGAGGTCAAAACATCAAACCAAAGAAAATTATTTTCTATTTGCAAGGTTTTGGACTTGATCAAGACCTCCCATTCCTTTCTTTTTTCATACTTTGCCATTTTTGAACAGGCATGTCTATCTGATATCTGCCTCACCATTGTACTTTGGAAGCACACAACATGTTTGATTTCACAGCTTCATAACTGGAGAATAATTTTCCTCAGAATATCTTGAATCAGGGATATCTGATTTAGGTGATATTTAGATGGGAGTTTGGACTTCATACTTTTATGTTGGTGCCAAAACAAGTCAAAAACCTCTGAGACTCTTGAGATAGAATAAATGCAATTGGGAAAGATTTGGATTTGGGAGTCCAGAAGCAGAATAATATAGGTTGTTTATGATATTTTATTATAGCAACCAATTCGAGTAATACACTGCAATATTCACAGTATTTCCTATGCCTTCTTGTTTATGAAGTTTTTTTCCTCTCCCTATATCTCACCTGCCCACTCTTATCTTCATGCTCCGGAATGGTTATTCCCCAGCTGACCATGTCTGCATTTATGCCACAAATATCTACCAGACATTTGGTGATTATGGCCAGTTTACATATGAATTTGATGGAGATGACCTGTTCTAAGTAGACCTGAAAAAAAAGGAGACTGTGTGGAGGCAGCCTGAGTTTAGCAATTTGCAACATTTGAAATTCACAAGGCCCTGAGAAACCTTGTTGTGGTCAAAAAAAAACTTGGACACTTTGAATAAAGATTCCAAATTTACACCTGCCACCAATGGTAAGTGTCCACATTCTGCTTCTCTTCACTGTGCCTACCTCACATTCCAGGTCTGAGCTCTTCCTTCCCCGGGGGCAAGTGTTCTTTCCATTACATGGTAAATTCTTCCCCCTTTCTAGTACACGTATAGTCCACATCATATTCTTTTAATCTTTAGATATCCCTCTGCTAGGTTCCATGAGATGTTCCTTGAATTCCTACACAAGGATATTCCCAACTTCTTGGCCTAAGAAGCTCTAAGCTGGTTCATTTCTTTCTCTCTCTCTCTCTCTCTCTCTCTCTCTCTCTCTCTCTCTCACACACACA
The DNA here is from genome assembly GCF_021218885.2 of Marmota monax. NCBI lineage: Eukaryota > Metazoa > Chordata > Mammalia > Rodentia > Sciuridae > Marmota > Marmota monax. Next base: position 43,412 of record NW_026694767.1, read on the forward strand.
CACACACACACACAAACACACACTCTCTCTCACACACACACACCCTGTGGGTGCCCAAAGAGAGAAATGTGTTTTGTATTTCAAAGTGAAAAAATAGAAGCAGTAACTGGTATAAAAATTATTCTAAAATGAGAAGAAAATATCTCATTAGTATCCGGGGAATACTAGGTGCCTCCAAAATGATTAAAAATCTCAAGGCACAGTTATCATAAATGCCAATAAATGTGATGTTTTTATTGTAGAAATCCCTGAAGTGGCTGTGTTCCCCAAATCTCCTGTGACCCTGGGCATTCCCAACACCCTCATCTGTCTAGTGGATAACATCTTTCCTCCTGTGATCAATATCACTTGGTTTTGCAGTGGACATTTAGTTCCAGAAGGTATTGCTAAGACCATCTTCTATCCCAAGAGTGACCACTCCTTCCCCAAGTTCAGTTACCTCACTTTTGTCCCCTCCACTGAGGATTTCTATGACTGCAAGGTGGAACACTGGGGCCTAGAAGAGCCACTTCTCAAGCACTGGGGTATGTTGAAATCCCATTATCACTTGTCTACCTTCCAATTCTATCCCCAAGCTACATTGTCTTGCCTGAAACCTTTAACCCCCATTGCCACAACTTTATTTCCCACAATTGCAAAGTTGTCCAATAATTGACTTCACTCTTTCTCAAAGTCTAGGTGTCTTGTGCATTTCTAAACACATGCACCATTTTCCCCACAGACACACCCTGTCCTGTGACTATGTTTCTTTTTTCTCGGAACCTGAGCTTCCAACCTCTATGTCACAGCTGACAGAGACTGTGGCCTGTGCCCTGGGGTTGGCTCTTGGCCTCATGGGTGTTGTGATAAGCACCATCTTCATCATCCAAGTCCTGCACTCCCGTGGATCTTCCAGCCACCATAGGACCTCATGTGTGATAACCTAGAAAACAGACAGGTAAGGACTCAGATGTGTCATATCTGGAACTGGAGATAGGGAGCCTGGGAGTGCAGGGTTGGCATCCCGTATGCCTAAATGTCTTTGGAAAACTTCTAGGCTAATTGAAGAATGGGCTTGACCTTGGACAGGGGCACAGGCTCCATCAACCTCGTGCTGTCTGCTGTTTCAGATAATCACAATTTACAAGAAAGAAGAGGAATGGTTGGCTGACTCTAGCTCTCTGTGCAGGCCTTGCTATATGACTTAGACCCACTTCCTGTTCTGGTTTATCGTATTGCTCCTTCCATGCCCTCCTCCCTGCCCTGCTTGAGTGGAATTCATGAAACATTTTTCCCACAGAGATTACTTTCTCTTATAAAATCTTCCAATTTAGTCTTACATGATTGCCTACCTTTCACAGAGAGATCTGTCCCACCCATTTACCTACTTGGCTTTTGGGTCACCCTCATCCAAAATCTGTGTGAAAATTAAATAAATAAATCTCTTTCTGTGGTGTCTTTGCTTAGAGTATACTTTTCCTCTGTCTTTTTCCTAGAACTGATTTAAGTTGTGCACAAGAATGGAAGAGCTGATGTTGAAATTTTATCAGATTTCTTAGGTCCTTAACTTATTTATCAGGCCATATTAATAACACCACAGCTGAAGTATCAAAATGATATTGTATCATAATAAAATATTTTTTTTTACATTCTGCATTTCCTTTTTGCTCTCACTCTTTCTTTACCTTTTTCGGGATCAGTGAGTATGGTGAATATTTTATTCCCTAAATGTAGTATTTTTGAGAAAAAAGAAAGAGCAATGCTTAAGTTTTCAGTTTTTAAATAGCATTCTAAAAGTTTTGGAAGAAATAAAAACTTGAAATAAAATATTTTTAAAGTCAAAAATTGGATTTTCAAGAACATAAAGTCAAAATGTTCATCACAAATGTTGGATTTGTGAAGATGGCAGAAAGATTCAATATGTCTGCTCCCATATTTCACCCCGGATGAGATGGAAGCTCTCTGGATTGGCCAGAAAGAAGATAGAAGTGAGAACAAGAAAATAAGAAAATGTTGTTTGTGTCCCAGAAAGTGCCCCATACATTTCTCCATTTGTGGGTAACATCAATGAAAACAAACAGAGAGAGACAATATACTGGATAAAGGCACCTATATCAGAGGCAGCTAGAGCCTCATCCTGTGGACATTTATAATAGTATAAAAACATTTAAATCCACTCCATGCTCAAGCTCATAAATTGAGATTATTGACATTATAACTTAGGCACTTTTATTATATAAAATATTGTATATTTCCTGAACATGTTAATCACCCAATATTTTAAATGTATGCCCTTCCGTAACCTCAAAATAGGTTGTTGAGGAGATGTTAATGCTAATTCATACCATTTTCACTAAAGGTCCTAGTCTAGGTGCTCAAGGTGTATGCATTATGGGCAGCATACTGAAAAAAGTAGTATAAAACTGTGCAGAGCAGTGACAGATGATGGGACAGCAGTGACTGAGATTTGAGGGTCTCTGATGGCCTTATGTCTGTGGCACACCAGGTGCCTGGGAAAGTTTCTATGCAAGGATACAGGATGCCTTGATGCTATGGTAAAACCTGGCCTAAGGAAGCTCTGTGCAAGAGTTTTATCAGGTTCAACCTTGATCTCAGGCACATATCTCCTGAGAATAGAAGAATTTTTATGCCAAACAACCACAATGTTTCACCAGCTCTTCTACTTCTGAGCCTGTGAGCCTAAATAATGTACCCTCTTTAGCACTACACAACTGCTCCTAACATTGCACATTCCAAGTGTGGATTGCAACTGTGGAACAGCTGCATAGATGTTTCTAATTCTGTAACTTTCCTAAATATAAAGAATAATGCTTGCCCTTCAATAGACGAATGGATAAAAAAAATGTGGCATTTATACACAATGGAGTATTACTCTGCATTAAAAAATGACAAAATCATAGAATTTACAGGGAAATGGATGGCATTAGAGCGGATTATGCTAAGTGAAGCTAGCCAATCCCTAAAAAACAAATGCCAAATGTCTTCTTTGATATAAGGAGAGTAACTAAGATCAGAGTAGGGACGAAGAGCAGGAGAAGAAGATTAACATTTAACAGGGATGAGAGGTGGGAGGGAAAGGGAGAGAGAAGGGAAATTGCATGGAAATGGAAGGAGACCCTCAGGGTTATACAGCGGAGGGGGTAGAGAGAGAGGAGGGGAGGGGAGGGGAGAGGTGGGGAGGGGGGAGGGTGGAGGATGGGAAAGGCAGCAGAACACAACAGACACTAGTATGGCAATATGTAAATCAATGGATGTGTAACTGATGTGATTCTGCAATCTGTGTATGGGGTGAAGGTGGGAGTTCATAACCCACTTGAATCAAAGTGTGGAATATGATATGTCAAGAAATTTGTAATGTTTTGAACAACCCACAATAAAAAATTTAAAAAAAAAGAAACCTAAAAAAAAAAAAGAATAATGCTTGCATAGTCTTTATCCTGATAATGAGACATAAATAAATAAAGATTGCTGGTGTAACTCTCTAGATCTGCTTCTCTATCAGAGAGCAATGCTCCACCAGATCTCAGCTTTATCTCCAAAATATGCATGTGTGAATCTCTGTATTTTTCTAATTCCCCATGGCCCCTCACCAGAACCACTAGTTTGTCTGTGCTGGTCACAGTATATAACTTCTGAATGATGGTTCTCCTTCTTAGAAGAGGTGAAAAATCCTTGAAAAGAATATACCAGTGATTTTTTTGTCTAAAATACAATTCACTGTACAGATTTTATTTACAGTTTTATACACTGTCTTTAAATGAGTGGGGCTACTTTTATACTTGAGCCATTTTAAATCAAAGCAAAATTACCTAAGTAGTGCAAAGTGTTAAAATACAACATAAAGATATGAAATCAGGAATAGTAATTCTAGTTAGGAATGTAACTATGATGTCCTTTTTTATAATCCATAATTATGTTCAGGAAATCACACAAAGATAAGTCACTGATTTGAATGAAATATATGAATTTTTAGATAGTTTTGTAGTTACAAAAAACAAAAAAATCAAAGTATGCACAAAGTTAATATTTATATCATATTCCTGGATACTTCACCCATGTTACATGAGGCAAAAAACAAAAGCAAAACAAATGGAAAACTGGAATCAGAATCATTAGTTGTATCGAGTAAAGGAACAAATAAACTAAAATCTAGCAGCCTTCATCAGGAGAACAGTAAGTATAATGCTGTCAAAAGAAACAAAATAATTTCTAGAAAACTGTATGCATCATACTCTTTCAAACCAGCAAATATGTTCTGCACACAATGAAATATAAACTCAATTCTTTTCTTATTAAGGTATAGACATGCAAGTTCTTTTGAATATTGTCGATGAGTAAAATTTGTTTGTAATGGCAATTCCACTAAGCTAATACAAAATGTGCCAGGAACACATTTATGGAATCTAGGGGACTGTGTTGATTGTAATTCTTTGATTGGGATAGTGGACACTCTATTTTTAATTTTTTTAAAAATGGACATGGAAGTACAAGACAAAGGCAAATGAGACGTCCTTATATCTCAGCAACAATTAAATGAAATCAAATTTAAATGCAGTCCACTCTGCTTTTGAAGAGGCTTTGGCTCAAACCCCAAATCTCAATTGCTTGAGGCAGTCTTCTTTGAGAACACTCAGAAGGCCTCTTCTTAAACACAAACCTATTTTTAGAGGTAGAGCCTCTCTTGGTAGCTGTGTCTTCATGAGACTGATAACCAATCTCTATCTTTCTTAAACACTCTCCATATATGTGTAAGAGCCTCTCTGTTTTCACATTCAGTAAGTCCATGTTGCTATCTTATCACCTTTAGCTATAACATGAACAACAGCTCCACATACATCATCACTGTGGTCATCAAAAGATTCTCCAATAAGGCACCGCAGTGTCTCTAGACAAAAGAAGTCAAGGTCACTTCGTTTTTGCTGTTTGTTCAGTGTCATGAGCCATCTTCCACCCCATTTGTTTTTCTCCTCTTCCCACACAGGTTCAAAACCATCCTTAAAATTTGAATAGTCACAGTCAGGCATTAAATTACTAGACAACTAGCTATGGCTGTATATAACCCCAAAGTCTTCAACTGTAGCAGACTTAGAGATAGGTAGAAGGTTTGCTTGCCAAGTTTTACTTTTATCATTTTTTTAAAAACCAGAATGCCCATCTATTCTGTAGAGGATGCTTAACATAGTGTTCTGGGTTAGCAACCGCCTGATGAGAGTCTGTTTTCTCCTTTTCTGAAGGCAGGGGATTAGCAGTAGGGGTGGTTCCCAGTTCCACAGTCACCATCCTACATGAATCTCCCCAGTGTTGATTGAGGCTAAGTTACAAATGCCAAACTTAGACCTGAAACTAGAAGTGGCAGGTCTCATGTGACAAAAATCAAAACAAGAGGGAAGAGGTGAGTACTTCATGGAAAAGTAAAAATCTTATAAAGAAACAAGGAAAGAGGGAAGTGGTATAGCAAGTTACTAAAATGTGGGAAAGCAAAATTTAAAATAATAAATCAGGCTTTGGTATCCTGTGACCCAGAAGATCTGTTTGGTTCCAATTTCATTCTTGCAGATATTCATTTTTAAAAGCATGAATGTTAAATTCTAATTTTTGGTAGCTTCATCAGAATAATTTTCGTTCAAGGTTTGTAGTGACAAAAAGAACAAATAAATTATTTGGATCTAAATGGTTTTCTTTTGTGTTGGAAAATTGTGAAAAGAGGTATCTTGCATGTATTAATAAGAAAATACCAAAGGGGTTGATAAGTTATTCCTTTGCTTCTAGACTCTGTTTAAGAGTTCTATTGATCATGTAAAAGGGACACATGGCTCTCAGATAGCAATGTAGGACAACAGTTTCAACAACTCCATCATATTCAAAAACTAGTGATTTCTTGTCTTTCTAAGTTTACAAAGTACTAAAAGCTATGGGAAACCTGTTACTGATCTTGAGATAAGAAATTATATTAGAAGAAAATAAGTGTAGTTTGAGGGGGAAATTAAGTATAGTTCCACATTCTTGGTAAAACATAAAGTATAGCATATTTCTCTTTGGCATTTAGCCTGCCCCTTAATGAGGATCACACAGATAACTAAATCATCTGAAACTGGTGTCCCCTGTCTAAGAGAAGACTTAGGTACAGGTGATTTAATTGGGAACAAGAATGATGGAAAAGTATAGGGAAAGGGTAAAGGAGGGAAAATACACACACACACACACACACACACAGAGAGAGAGAGAGAGAGAGAGAGAGAGAGAGAGAGAAAGGGATGTGTTGTTAAAATTTCTACCTGGGCAATGGAGATGATATTGCTGCACAGTAGGCAGAGCACCTTCCCTAACTGCCACCTGAAGGACAAAAGTCTTACCTATTGTCTTCTACCCCTATTGGTTGAGGACTGCCTCCAGGGGCACTGACACCCCTATGTTCCTAGGCTACACGTTAACATAGGCCAGATGGGTTCCTGAAAATGGCTCTGAGTAGCAGGACAAGATGTGCTTGAGGGAGGGAGTCTGGATTTCCTCATAACCTCCCACAGCAGCTGCAGCTGACATCACATGGACCACAATGTCATGGTGGAGGTACCATATTCCAGCCCTTCTACTACCAAGATCCAATGACAATCCTCATTAAACCTATTTTATCACTGAGTCTTCATGCTTATGGATGATTATAGTCATTATAAAAGACCTAATAAAGAAGGTAATTAAAGGATATTCCAGTCCCTAATAGCCCCCAAACTGCTGTTGGTATTCATCTTCTCCCAGCTCTGCTGCATGTTCAGGCTTTCCCTCACCTGGACCTGCATTCCAACCTGCCCAGCTGGCTTCCCTGATGGGAACCACAGGTTTCATCACCCCAGTTGGCTCACCTTGTATCATTGTTTTATTATATCTTGTTTATCATATTTCTGTGGCTCTTAAAGACGTTTTATCTTTAATCTTCAGTAATTGGATTAGAATGGTTCTGGTGCGTGGTTTATTTTATCTTTTCTGGGGTTCACTGAGCCTCTTCAGTTTGTAAATTTCTGTACTTGAATATGAACTTATTTCTTTTTCAAGTACATTTTATGCAACTTATCTCTTTAATCTCTTCTTTGGGGCTCCAGTGACATGAACGTTAGGTCTTTTTATATTGTCTCACAGGTTCCTGAATCTGTTCACTTCTTTAATACTTATTTTGTTTTTCAAATTGTATACTGGATATTCACCCATCTTCAAAATCATTTGCACTTTTACCTGTCATTTCCATTGTGCTATTGAATCTGTCAGTGAATTCTTATTTTGCTTAGGTCATTGTTTTATTACAAATTACTCTTGTGGGGGATGTTGGGGTTTGAAACTAGGGACACTTAACCACTAATCGACATCCCCAGACAGTTGTTTTTATTTGTTATTTAGAGACAGGGTCTCACTAAGTTGCTTAGGGCCTTGATAAGTCGCTGAGCCTGGCTTTGAACTTGTGATTCTCCTTTCTCAGCTTCCCAAGACACTAGAATTACAGACATGTGCCACCACAACCAATTCCATTTTTTAAAATAATATGCTGTGTGGTATGTTTCCCTGATAAAAACCTCTAGAAGTGGTCATATTTCCCAGGATTATTTGTGTGCCAAATAAGTTTGGATTATATTCTTCACATTTTGAATATACATGTGGGCTCTGTGTTCTATTAAATCCTCTGGAAAATGTTGAAATTTTTGCTTTTAACAGGCAAATAACCTCATCAGGACTAGAAGGCAAGCTCTGTCTCATCTCTGTGGATGGTAGCACTGATGTCAGTACAGTTTCTCAATCCTTTGCAATGCTGCTCTGTGCCTGCCCTGAGCATATGCCACTCAGTGTTTTGTCTGACACTTGGATGGTGGTTTATTTCATAGCCCAGCTCCTAATGCATTTGGGGAGTTGGTGGAAGACTGTGCCACTCAGGTGCAGCCTGAGATCCCCAAAAGTTATGATGATGAATTTATAGAATGACTGTCTGCTCTGTGCCATTTCCCCCACACACTCCAGTTTCTATAGGTACCTTTACCAGTTTCTCAGTCCAGAAAGATGAGCTTCTCTCAAAGTAGTTTCCAGTACTGTTATATGATTCCAGCCAACTAGAGCTTCTTTTGAGGCAAATGGAAAAATAATGTGAAAATACCCCCAAGCTCCATAAGTCACAGTTTTTATGGCTGTCAAATGGGTTTTGCTCTCGGAGTTTTTAATGCCTCCACCACTGCACCTTAGTGCAGCTTCATGGTTTTGGCCATGCCCAGGACAGAGCTAGAATAGAAAAAGAAAGAAGAAAAATAAAGCAAAAACAAACAAGGTGTATTTCCCACATACTCTCTATAACTTTCAAAGAACCCCTTTCCAATCTTCCGGCTAGGAACAGGGAGTGCCTTTGGAGTTTCTTCTCTCTGCTCCATGACCACAGTTACCCCATCAAAGCCAAGAGAGAAAAGAGAAAAGAACCAGGAACCCCCTCCCTGACTGCCATTTCTTCAGGTTCCACTTCCCTCCTGCTACTGGTTACTTTTCAAGGTCCACGGGTGGCACTTTACACATTCAATTCAATATTTTTCATTATGATCATTGGGAAAGAGAGACTATAGTGGGCTATGTTCCAACTTAGCCAGTATAGAAAGATTCTGAGCATTACTGCTAAAGAATGTTTTCGAAGATTTTGGGATTCTAGGTTTCTTTGAGGGCCAAAAATATTCTTGATAGATTCTAATGATGTCTTCCATTGTTTTCTGGATTCCATTCTTTCTGATGAAAGTCAATCTCTCGCCATGCACAAAAGTTAACTCAAAGTGGATCAAGGAGGTAGATATCAAATCAGAGACTCTGCGTTTGATAGAAGAAAAAGTTGGCTCCGATCTACATATCGTGGGGTCGGGCTCCAAATTCCTTAATAGGACACCCATAGCACAAAAGTTAATAACAAGAATCAACAAATGGGACTTACTTAAACTGAAAAGTTTTTTCTCAGCAAGAGAAACAATAAGAGAGGTAAATAGGGAGCCTACATCATGGGAACAAATTTTTACTCCTCACACTTCAGATAGAGCCCTAATATCCAGAGTATACAAAGAACTCAAAAAATTAAACAATAAGAAAACAAATAACCCAATCAACAAATGGGCCAAGGACCTGAACAGACACTTCTCAGAGGAGGACATACAATCAATCAACAAGTACATGAAAAAATGCTCACCATCTCTAGCAGTCAGAGAAATGCAAATCAAAACCACCCTAAGATACCATCTCACTCCAGTAAGATTGGCAGCCATTATGAAGTCAAACAACAACAAGTGCTGGCGAGGATGTGGGGAAAAGGGTACACTTGTACATTGCTGGTGGGACTGCAAATTGGTGCAGCCAATTTGCAAAGCAGTATGGAGATTTCTTGGAAAGCTGGGAATGGAGCCACCATTTGACCCAGCTATTGCCCTTCTCGGACTATTCCCTGAAGACCTTAAAAGAGCATGCTACAGGGATACTGCTACATCGATGTTCATAGCAGCACAATTCACAATTGCTACACTGTGGAACCAACCCAGATGCCCTTCAATAAATGAATGGATTAAAAAAATATGGCATTTATACACCATGGAGTATTACGCAGCACTAAAAAATGACAAAATCATGGAATTTGCAGGGAAATGGATGGCACTAGAGCAGATTATGCTTAGTGAAGCTAGCCAATCCCTAAAAAACAAATACCAAATGTCTTCTTTGATATAATGAGAGCAACTAAGAACAAAGCAGGGAGGAAGAGCAGGAAGAAAAGATTAACATTAAACAGATACATGAGGTGGGAGGGAAAGGGAGAGAGAAAAGGGAAATTGCATGGTAATGGAGGGAGACCCGCATGGTTATACAAAATTACAAATAAGAGGTTGTGAGGGGAATGGGAAAATAAACAAGGAGAGAAATGAATTACAGTAGATGGGGTAGAGAGAGAAGATGGGAGGGGAGGGGAGGGGAGATAGTAGAGGATAGGAAAGGTAGCAGAATACAACAGTTACTAATAGGGCATTATGTAAAAATGTGGATGTGTAACCGATGTGATTCTGCAATCTGTATTTGGGGTAAAATTGGGAGTTCATAACCCACTTGAATCAAATGTATGAAATATGATATGTCAAGAGCTTTGTAATGTTTTGAACAACCAATAAAAAATAAAAAAATAAATAAAATAAAATAAAAAAAGAAAGTCAATCTTAACTCTTACTCTTTTTTGAAAATAATGCACTTTTTCCTTTCATCAAATGAAAGCTTTTCCCTTTATCTTTGGTTTCCAGCAAGTTATTCATACTATTTAAAGGCATATTATTATTTGCCTATGTTATGATTGAAGTTAAGTTTTTGAACCTGTGTTTGTCTTTAATTGGTTTTAGAAAGTTCTCTGTTATTATGTTTCCTTTCCTGCATCCTTTATCACTTCTTTCTAGAACAATTTTAGTTATATTAGACCATTCAATAATGTCCCACATAACTCTAATGCTCATTTCCTTCTTCTTTATTTTATTTTATGCTAATGTATTATAGTGATTGGTGTCATCTAAAATCAGGGTTAACATCTTAGTGAAATTAATGTTTACATATGTTATTTGTTTAATTACATAATATGAGCCAGGTAATATTCCAAGTTAGATGGTAGTGAATGCCCCCTAAAGGAAAAAAAATTGAGGGAATGAGTAGGTATGGCTAGTCTCATATATACTATTTGAACTGAGACTTGACTGACAAGAAAAAGTCAACTATTCAAAATCTACAGCAAACCACTCCAGTCATCAAGAACAGTACGTGCAACTCCTAAAGCAGGGACCAACTTTGCATGTGAGAGCAACAAATAGGGGGACAGTATAGCTAAGTTAATTGGGAGACTAAAAAAATGCTATGTCATGAATGAGTAAAAACACAGAAAAAGACATAGTGAAGGAAGTTACTTGGATTACTCTGTTATTTTCTGAAAACTCCTGGCCACAGCTGATTGAAAGGGACATTGTGGTAATGCTGACTTTTCTCCACTGAAACCAGAACTTATGGTTTGAGAGATGAAAAAGCAAGAAGGCCATCATTCATTAAAGAAAACAAGTTGTAAAAATATATTAAAATAGAGCATAAGACACAGGCAAGTCAATTATTTCTTGAAAAGAATTATATTTAAATTAATGTTCTGTGAGTTTTAAGGAAAAGATTAACTTGAATTTATTGTTTTGTTTTGTTGGAGTAATTGCTGTTACATGTTGGGCCTAAAAGCCATTGATTTACACATGATCTAATCTGGAATAAGACCATCACTCATAATTTCCATGGAAGAAGATTTGATCTGAAAATTACTTATGCTACTAATAGAAGTGAAAAAAAAAATGAGAGCCCTATTCCCATATGTAGTGGGTTGGAATAAAACAACTCTCAACCTCTTCCAGTGCATTCGTCTTGACTTCAAAAGGTGCAACGCTGAAGAGGACTCTTCCTGGGTAACCTTTGGCATCATTTAGATTGACTAATCAGAAACATTTTGTGAGAGTTGAACATGATTAGATGTTCTTTCAGCTGAAAAGGTACCTTAGTTTTCTGTTTTGGCATGAGGAGAGATCTTCATATCTGATAACTCTCTTTAGAGATGTAAAGAGGCAACACACAGCAAGTCCCCTTTACCAGTGCAAATTGATCAGAGCAGCTCACTAAATGGAGGGGCTTCCCCATGTGGCTGTACCAATGTGTTTCCCTGGTTAGAGAAGAGGGAGTAGCTTCTTCAGTGACCTTATTCAGTTCCTCCAGTTCCCCTGGTAATTCTCTGAGGTATATTAAGCCTTGTAATAAACTCTTATTTTCCTAAAATCAGCTAAAAAAGTTTTGCTCTGCCATTGTTCTTTTATCAATATTCCATGTCTATCAGTTGAATAGAAGAAAGAATCCTCGGTGGCAATTCAGCTCCCTCTTGTGCAGTACCTATGACTTTGAACTCCTTTGTTGAGCATTATATTTAAGAACGTGGTTTTGTCTGTATCAGTGAATGAAAGACTTCAGCAATATTGAAGAATTAGCCATCCTCTGAGTCCACATAAAAATTAAATTAAATAATGGAAAGGATATCTTAGAGAACCCCTCTTTTTAACATGCTTTCTCTGGTTAATAGAAATTAGAAAACAATCATTTTTCTCTTGCCTTTGGCATAATCAAGAGAAACCTTAGAATAAGAACTTCAAAATAGGCGATTTTGAATGAAACAAAAATGGTAAGAGAGCCCTATTCCCATACAGCAACACCCTCTTGGTAGTTTAATGAATGTGTCTCCCAACGTTACAGAAAGTTAGAAAGGGAGACAAAGCTAAAATAGCAGAAAAGGAAGAATACAAAATTATCTTTTTAACAGTATAAATGTGATACAGGAAATGCAAACAATTCTAGAGATGACTCATGAAATTTACTTTTATAAGAGTTTAGCAAAATTACTGACTTCAAGATCTATATGATGAAGCATTCTATTTCCGTTGAAAACACAGTATTGAAGATTTTATTTTTTCTTCCTACTACAGATTAAACTCAGGGGCACTTAACTGCTGAGCCACATCCCCAGCCCTTTTTATATTTTATTTAGCGACAGGGTCTCACTAAGTTATTCAGGGCTTGGCTAAATTGCTGAGGACGGCTTTGAACTCGCCATCCTCCTGTCTCAGCCTCCCTACCTGCTGGGATTAGGAGAGAAGATTTTAAAAATAAGGTCATTGCAGAATCAGTTCTGGCAGAGAGGATGGTGAGAAATGCAGCACAACCTGCTCCTGGGGACCCTCTGGGGCCCTCTGCCCCAGGCCTGCAGGTGAGCTGAGGGTCTGGGACAGGCCTTGGCCTCTGTCCTGCAGACCCCAGAGCTCCTGCAGCGCCTACGCACTGGCTGACCCAGGATGTCCAGGACCCCCTGGCTGGATGACCTGAGGGTGGTCGCTACCTGTCAGACCTGGACCTTGTGGGCTGCCTGGTCTTCTGCCCCAGTCCTGTCCATCCCAGGCAGAACCGCCACTGAGGACCTGGTGCGCCTTTGGGTGGTGGCGGGCAGGACTAGGCGAGAAAAAATGGAGGTTCCCCAATGCGGTGGAGACCAGTGGGGACTTCCAGGGCCAAGAAGGCAAGCAGATGACAAAAGCTCGACCACGATTTGGACAGCAGAGCAGCGCAGACCAGGGCCCTCTGTGACTCCTGGTTGCTGGCTCATGGCGACACCACCTTGTAGGACAAGGCAGAGGCCTTAACGCCCTGGAAGGTGATTGACGCACCGGTGACCAGGGTGGACCTGTTAGCGGCCTGGCGCTCCGTGTTCCTCCTACACAGAGAATCTGCAGAGCAACAGGCCGCAAGTGACCCGCTGGAAATGCCACCGCCCTGCGGGAAGATTCCGCGGCCGTTTGCAGAAGCCTGTGTGTACAATATGAAAGGCCGCTCTCAACTCCCCACCTTTAAAGCTAGTGCTACGTCTGGACCTTGTAAATGTAAAGAGGTTGCCCACGTGTGATAGAGGTAAACTGTGAGGTCTGTAAATGCCCTTTTTAAAACTCAGAAATATCTTCTGGAAGGGACTTTGAAATGGACTTTTTAGACCAGCTCTAGGAGGGACACTTGTCCACGTTTGTCCAGTGGGTTAGAGGACACGGAGAAGCCTTTGACGGCGAGTTGGAGGAGGTCCTGTGCCAGATATTTTTTGTGTAAAAGACCTTTTTCATAAAATAACGATTGTTTTGTGTGCATTTTATCCCTTATTACTATATATATATATATATATAGTACTTGTTTTGAAATATCTAGACTTTCTAGATGTTCTAAAGTGCCTGATATATGTTAAAAGTAGAAATGGTAAAATACAGCACATTTTGTAAATTATCTTATGAAATGATTTGGGGGGAAATAGCCAAACCCCCTGTTGAGTGGTGCAGATTGTGAGCTGCTCCTCAGGAGCACCATGCCAGTGTGGCAAGGGTTGTTCCTGGGTCCATGGGTTTTGTTTTACTTTGCTCTGTATGTTGTGTATATAAAGGACAAATGAGTCCTAATCTAGTCATTTCTGGATGTTAAAGAGGGTGCAGTATATGACAAAACAAATTGTGTATATTTTGCGTTAAAATTCCTAGGGAAGATTCTCTTCTGAAAATTTGAACATTATAGCCCACTGGGTCAGTGAAGGGGCAGAGTACTCACATTTTGAAGACATTTTCAAATTAGAACTATTGTTACATGTGTGCAGTTTATTCAAGATTATCGTGTACACAGTGAACAAATTGAGTTCTTACTTGAAACTTCTAGTCTGTCTAGATCTTTAAAAATGCCCTCTGTATGTTAAATATAGAGGTAGTAAAATTTCACTTTTGTAAATATCTTTTTGCTAAAACTCATATGAAATATTGTCTTTTGGGAATGGAACTGTGAAACCACCTCTGTGAGCAGTAGAGTACTGTCTGTACATGTTGAGTGATGTGGAGGAGGGCGGGAACAACTGCAAAGGGAAATGTGTTAGTGTGTTCATACTTAGACATGTTCAGACATCAGTTTTCTGCATGTTTTGTGTACTGTGTTTTGCTGTGAATCTAGTATCTATGATGGACAAATGAGTCCCAATTTTGCAACATCTAGTCTCTAGATGTTAAAGAGTGTATGACCAAGTAGTTAGTAAAATTAGCACATTTTGTACATTTTCTGTTGAAATTCATAGGAAAGCTTGTCCTCTATAAATATAAACTTTTGGATATGAATTTGTTCGACGCATTACATATGCTTCTACTTGTCCACTGCACTGAAAGAAGAGAAAAGAAAGTGAGGATGGAAAGGTTCAAGGACAAAATGTTAGAAGATACCTCTGATTATAGCCATTGTTACATGTGCAATTTTATTTACCAGTTCTGGGTGCATCATGGACAGGTTCTTATGTGGAATATCTAGTCCTATTTAGAAGTGCTTGATGAACTTAGAAGTAGTAGGATGAATCTTTTTGTAAAAAGCTTTTAAAAACTGATGGGAAATACTGTGTTTGGAATTGTTAAACCACCTCTGAACAGAACACTCTCTGTACTTGTTCACTGGGTTGAGGGAGGCAGGAGGGAAGTTGCAAAAGGTGTTTGGTTAGAGTGTGCTAGACAATTTCAGCTTACCCATTGCCCTGCAATGTGCATTTCATTTGTCTTTGCTGTTCTGTATATATTGTGTATATACTGGACAAAGGAGTCCTAATTTTATAATATCTAGCCTTTAGATATTAAAGAGATTGCCATTGCATAACAAAAGTAGAGTTAGTAAACTAACATATTTTGTACACTTTATGTTAAAATTCATAGAAAGGCAGTCTTCTGAAAAGTCCTTTCGGAAGTGAAATTGTAATATCACATTATATGACACTCAGATATGACACATGTGACATTGAAAATAGAAGTGGAAGAAATGAAGGATTCTAGGCCAGAATTATCCTACTTAGAAGACACTTTCAGATATAACCATTGTTACATGTGTGTAGTTTATTCAACACTACTGTGTACTTAGTAGACAAATTTAATTCCTTATTTGAAATATCTAAGATTTGTAGATGTTTAGAAGTACCCAAAGGATGTGAAAAGCAGATGTAATAAATGAAACTTTTGTAGACTAAAAAAATATATTGCATATTCCAAAACAAGAGAATATAAAAACACCAAAGTTAACACTGAAAAATAAAAAATAAAATCCGTCTCTATGGAGATATCCCACCATCACTACCAGTATATGTGTCAAAGTGACAAAATAGCCAAGACAATTTTGCCATCATGAGTGAGGGAAGGAGACACTACAGACATCAAAGGGTATGATAAAAATGTATACAAAAAAAGTAAAAGGATTCCAGGAATAGGCTAACCCATGAAACAAAGGTCTTCTTGGGCAACCAGTGAATATTTAATGAGCACTTACTGAATACCATAGGAAACAGCATTTCAAAATATGTGATCTGAATAGTTAAAACATAAATAATGCAGGACTCTGAGAACCTGGGCTACTACTGATCTCTTTTTAGAAAAATCCAAGTAGCAGGACATCCTGGGGATCCATATTGTAAATGTTTACCATCAGACTTACATGGACAGATGAAATCTCAAATGTATCAATACCTGCCCTAACTTTGACAACTTTATTTTCCCTGATGACCCCTCCAAAGTAGATAGTAGTGGCAGATATATGTTGGAAATGAGTGTGGGGGTGTTCTATTATATAGTTCCAGAAGCTACTGCATTTGTATCCCAGTGGCTTCCCTCCTCCTTATCTGGTAATAGGTAGCATAAATAAGCAATGGGAAACTGACTTCACCCAGATTATCAAATACCACTTTATGCTGAGCAAAGTGATTTCTGATTATACTTTCATTGTCATTATACTATTATGTCCTCATGTTTTGAAGGTAGATGAGTTTATCCTTTCACAATAATTTACAGGGTCAGTAAGAACCACCCAAAGCAGAGCTTGGATTTGGAGGTTGATATGATTTGAAATTCCCTTTCTATAGTGACATAAATGAAACTTAAGTTGTATGTAAACTACACAAATTATACTTGAAGCATCATGGGTGTGGGGACTGAGGAGCAAGCCCAGGACCTCATGCATGTTAGGAAAGGGCTTTACCACTGAGCTATTCCTTCAGGAAAAAACTTTTAATGGGTAGAAAAAGAAACAGAGAAGGACACTTCCTATATAGAGGGAATGACAATTGATATCACTATGATTATATTATCATTATTACAGTTACCATCTATCCAGCCTTGCTTGGTTTTTCATACTTTTCTTTTTTTGAGGAAAATAAAATCTGTCTTTCTGCACAGAAATTGGTTCAAAACTAAGGCCTGACTTACAGTCCTATACCCCATAGCTAAAATGATTGGTTGAGAAATTGGAATGTCACTCTATCAGGGATTTCTCCAGATGGTTAAACTGGAGTTGACATACTTGAACTCTCGCTATTCAGGGGATAGGCTGGAAGTCTGAGATGTTCCTCTACATACCCATATTTCCAGAGGAGAAAATAAGAACTATCAGGAAAAGCAGTACTCAGACAAACACAGAGAGCACAAGCAAGAGAGAAAGAAACACAGGCAAAGACGGATAAAGAGAGGCAGAGAGATAAACACAAAGAGAGAATGCAGACAAGGAGAAAGATAATGGTCTATAGAAGGACAGAAAGAAATGATCATGTGCACCATGAGCACAGGCCAGTGAACTGATTGAGGAAAAATAAGAAAAAAGAGACAGCAAGACATTCTAATGCAGGTAAGAAATAAAAGACGTGTGAGAGAGAAGTTCATGGAGGAATGCAAACGAAAGAAAGTTACAAAAACCATCTAATATATTAACAGAGAGAGGATCCTTCAGATAGACAGAGATACAGAAAAATGCATGATAATAAAGAGACAGCCAGGCACAGTGGTGCACACCTGTAATCCCAGCTGCATGGAGATATAGGAGGCTGAGGCAGGAGAATTGTGAGTTCAAAGACAGCCTCAACAACAGTGAGGCACTAAGCAACTCAGTGAGACCCTGTATTTAAATAAAATACAAAATAGGAATGAGGATATGGCTCAGTGGTTGAGTGCCCCTGGGTTCAATCCCTAGTACCAAAACTAGATAGATAGACAGACAGATGAAGAGATACAGAGTAGAAAAAGAAGCACACTGAGAGAAGAGAGTAAAGACAGGAGGAAAAAGTCAGAGAGAAAGGAAGGAGTTAAGAGACAAAGGAGAAAAGAATCTCAACTTAGTCCTTGATCTAAGCATTTTTCAGAAGCCAAATGAATTTATGAACTTTTAAATTATATGCCAAAAAAAATATTTTTTTTCCTTAAGACGGTATTAGTAGAGTTTCCATCACATTCAATCAACATATTACTTTCTAATAAAACTCCCACTGGCAATTATATAATCTGGTAGTTCAGATGCAACCCATAATCATTGTCTTTTTCCTCTGTGTACATAGTCAACAATGCCAGATGACATTTGTGGGGCGAGGTTGGCTAATTTATAGTGTTAGGTGTTGTTAGGTAACATGATGGCACAAAATAATTCCAATGCCTCAACTATGTAAAACGTGTCAGGCTGCAGCAGAATCCAAGAAATACTGCTGCACACAACCCCACTTCCAAGCCCCAGATAGTGGACAATTGAATGTTTTCATACCTTTTCACATTCTTATATGGCACCTGAATTAGACCAGGTATGGGGACCCATGACTTCTCCTAGTCTGCTCCCCTTTGGGGCTTCACTGAACTAGCCCTCTAGAATCTGGTCTTTTCTGTGCCAGTATCTCCCACCACCACTTTTACTCAATCAGAATCAGAAACACAAGGGACTCACAAATCTATTTAATTTTGAAAAAATATACTGAAAGATAAAGGAGTTTGACATGTAATTCATGGGAAGTCTTCAGACAGAGGACAAGATCAGGAACATGTTGAAAGTACTCGTGGCCCAAACAGATGTGGCAGCAGCACAGGGAGCAGAGTTGGGTGGAAAGCAGTCACAGAAACTCAGGAAAGACCAGAACAAGAAGAGGGCCAGGGGCCTGGGGTTTTGGCCCAGTGGTAGAACACTTGACTAGCATGTGTGAGTCACTGGGTTCAATTCTCAGCACCACATATAAACAAATGAATAAAATAAAGACCCATCACAACTAAAAATTGTGTATGTGTGTGTGTATGAGTGTGCAAAAGAAGAGGGCCTGGCATCTGCTGCTCAGGCACTTTGGGACTCAGGTCTTGATGGGGGACAGGGCTGGCAGAGGTGGATTCCTCACAGGCCTGAGAGAAGGGAGGCTAGGAACTTGCACAATGGTGAAGACAGCAGTAGACCATGGAACAGTGGTAACAGGAAGAAAAATGTTGGAATCTGTGCATGATCCCTGAAGGAAAGAGAAAAAATAAGTCATAAGTTAAATCCCTAGAGAAAGTCAGCCCCCTACCCAATACCCCTGGGGCCTCTCTGCAACTCGGAACACTAAGGGTGATTTTGTACAACCACCCACTCCTCACCATCTCTCCTGGTATCTGATTAAAGAGGATATTGTGCTAAAGTGAACACAAAGCTTCTGCAGAGGCATGTGGAAGAAGGCCCCAGTCCCATCAGCAGTCTAAGTGTTTTGGTGAAGCACAGGTCACATAGTTAACTGGACAGGTAAGAACTGTAACCTCCTGTCATCTCACCTAACATCCAGCTCAGCACAAGAAAGACTCATGGCCTCCCAAATTTCTGCAATCTACTTCTATCCCTAGTTTGGCTCCCCCTTTTCACTGAGATAAGAAAAGTTACAACAGAAACACTTAGTCCTAGAGCCAGTCTTGCCCATTTTCTCTAAAGGTGACTTACCTTTCTTATTGCAAAAGTAGACACTAAGGCCCAAGCCAAGAAAAATCAGTTCCAGCACAAGACTCCCAATTCCATTCAGCATCTTGTTCTGGGCAGATTCTGACAGTGCCCCTGTGAAGTAGAAGCCTGTGCATCAGTGACTGTCCCCACATCCCACAGAGTCCTCATCAGGAAGTCTGGAGACCAACCCAAGATATAAGAGACAGAGGTACCCCACTACCAAACAGAGGAGGGTGAAGGGCATGAAGAGACCCCAGGAGAACAGTGGATGGATGAGGATTTAGGGGGAAAAGGTAGAATGGATCCTCAGGGTAGGTCCATCTGAAAATCCACAGACCATCCCCAAACACCAGCCTTAATGTCAAAGCCCAGAATTTCACCACTGCAGGAGATATACTGCCCAGCCAAACCTCAGCCTGGGGATCAGGTTATATAAAGCAATAATATCTTGGAAAGAAAGGAGGTCAGTACTCAGCATCTGCCTTTTAACTTCAGATCACAAGCCTCCATGACTCTAGGCTCAGAAATGACACTAGGGGTTGTGTAGGAGAGAAGGTATGAATGTGTCCAACAGCAGAGGAAAGAAGGACCCCAAGCCCACAAGACCCAATGTCCTCCCTGCCTTTGCTTCTTTCTGCTGAACCTCTGGTATCAATGAAGTGGCCCTTATACCATTCTACAGTGATGGGGCTCTGGAGGCTGGGGTGCGCCACGTGGCTAGTGTAGACATCTCCATGCTGGGGTATTACTTCCAACATCACAAGAATCTGGTAGGTCCAATCCCCATTCTGAATAAGTGGTGTGGACACAACTCCAGAAGTCTCTTCCTCTTTATTCTGGAACCATCTGACTTTAACTTGTTGAGGATAATATTTGTCACTGAGCAGATCAGCAAATTGTGGTGGCTTTTTCCTGGCTGGAGAGATGGTGACTATAGGCTCCACTAGGATGAATGACAGCAAAAAATAAAGTCAGAGAATGAGGCAGCATAGTGGGTCTCAACATGGGCTTAAGTCCCTCCTTTAATATGAAAGTGGAGAAAACAGTAGATATTAGTGTTCACAAATACCAAAGGTTTCACCCATTTGTGGAATATTTTTTTAAAAAGTTGATCACATAGAAATAGAGGGTAGAATAGAGGTCACCACAGCCCAGGAAAGGAATAGTGAGATGGTGAATAATGGGAATCAAACATACTTGGAGGGGAGCACTTTTAATGTTATACAGCTCAACAAAGGATAGTCTACAATAATTAATTACACACTTTGCAAAAACTAGAGAAGAAGAGTTTGGGTTGCCAGTACACACAAATGATAATATTTCAGGAAGTGGAAATGCTGATCTCCCCAGTTTGATCATACCACATTGTGTTGAATTACAACAGTGTACCTCATAAATAAGTACCAATATTATATGTTGATTTTTAAATGAAAAAAATAAATTGAATGTCCCTTTTATAAATATATAGGTCAGCAATGCATATACCATTATGGTCCCTTAAGATTATTCTGACTAATGATGTCCTAGTTGTCTTGCTGTAAGTACAGTCTGTGATTTTCACAGAATACAATTAACTAACAATGTTCTCCTCCTCTGTATTTCCCCACGATGTTGTGCTACTTCACCAGGGGCTCAAAATCAGTGCTATCAACCAACCATGGACTAAATTGTGAATCAAAATAAACTTCTCCTCTATTTAAGTTAATTATCTCAAGCACTGTATTACAGTAACTCAAAGCTGACTAATACACTCTTCCAATGCTGCCTATCAAGTATTTCAACAGTTTTTCCTTCAATTCAAATGCCCTCCCAATTTTACCAAAATCCTAGGAATCCCAAAAGTTGCTTTCCCCACAGGCCTTCCACACTAGTTCAGAGGTGTGCGCACTTTGATCAGTCCTAAACTAACCTCTCTGCTGAACAGTGAAGGAAGATGTCTATTAATAGTGGTGTCTGCACAAGGTGTCTACATGGGCCTGATACTCAGCCAGGAGGTCCTTCTGGGCATTCCAGCTCTTGGCACTTGACATCCTCTGCTCTGTTACAGCCACAAACACCCCCACATCACTGTCAAAGCACAGGATCTCCTCCTTATTGTAAATTTGTCTGGCCATGCGCCTCACTCGCTGAGTCCTATTGGTGAAGTAGCAGGTGCCCTTAAACTGGTACATGAAATCCTGTGCAGGAGAACCAGGCCACATTAGATTTAGCTCAGGCTGTGTTTGGTTTAGGGAGACACAGGGAGTAAAGGAACATGACAACAAAGACCAGTGACTAAATAAAATCTGCTCTAAACCCTCAGAATTTTATTCCCAGGATGAATGAAGTGATTTCTCTACCTCAAATCCTGCATTGATCATTTATTGGATAAAATTAAAAATGTCAAACAAGGAAGATCATGGAATAATGTTTGGAATACAGAAACAAAATTGCCAGCATTTTCATATGCTGGATCAGTAAATAACCAAAATCCTAAATAATCCACTAACTAAAAGAATTTAAAGTAAGGGAGAGTTCAGCAAATGGCTGGATACAAGATCCATTTTTAAATGTTTTACATATAGATGAGCAACAAATGTGAAATATAATGTGAATTACATCATTTATAATGGCATGAAAAATTATGAAGAAATCTTATAAAAATATACAAGAATTCTAAAAGGGAAACCATGAAATTTATGAGATACATCAAAAGGGTCCTAAGTAAACACAAAGATACACCTGTACATGAATTGGAAGACTGAATATTATGAAGAGGACATTATCTCAAATGGTCTTATGTATTCTGTGGGTATAATTTAAAATTCCTACCAATTTGTGATTACTCAAAATTTACAAGCTGATTCTAAAATGCAATAAAGGTTCATAAGGCAAAGATGGTAATTAAACACCATATTTTGGATACAGACATAGATAAATAAATGGCAATAATGTATTCCAAAATAAGTTTCATGCATCCATTTAGACTAAATATATTACAAGGGTGGCACACAAGGTGGTCAGTGAGGAATGAATACTTTTGTTAATAAATGATTTTCTAATAAATGGGAATACATCAGAAGGAGCAGAAGAAATTGGGCATACTTCTTGCACCATATGTAACATAGACCTAAGTATGAATGAAATGCTACAAATCTGTTAGGAGATAAAACTAGAGAACATTTTCATGATGTTGGAGTTGTGGAAGATTTCTTAAATCATTAAAAGCACTAGACATAAATAAAAAAGATTGATAAATTCAATTCAATAAAAGTAACAGCTTCTGCTCATCAAGAAATATCATTAAAAGACTTACACAAGGCCAAAAGTACAAATATTTTCAAAGCACATACTGATGATGGGCTTTATTTGAAATATATTTTTTATCTTTTTGAAATAAATGAGAAAAAGATAAATATGGAAAAGAATAGAAGTTCCCATAACACTACACACTCACCAGACAGGGAAACATTAAATAGCCTAAGATACCAAAAGCTGTCAAGAATTGGATTTTCTTTTGAACAGCTCATGAGACAACTATGTGAATAACAGTTGGACTTTGTCTTGTCAAGTTGAAGATAGGCAGACATTGCAATTGAAGTATTTATTTCAGTCTAGAGAAACGCAGACCCAAAGGTTCCAGGATTCCAGGGTACATTTTCTTTTAAGTAAGACCAGCCCAAACATCCATCCACATAAGAACAGGTTAAGTACATTGCTCTGCCCTCATAAAATGGAATATACTACCCAACAATGAAAATGGATGAATATTGCATCAGAGATTTGTGGCAAGTCTTCTCAGACATAATATTGAAAAAGGAAGCAAGACAGAGCACAGCATTTATAGAACATTTAGAGGAGGAAATATTAATCTATATTGTTTAAGGATACATTCTTATATATGCTAACTGTAACAATGAGCAAAACAAATTAGGATTAAAAGAATCACAATAGAACTTACTCCTGGAATGTGAAAATGGGTACTGTTGGAAAGGAGTACACAGAAGTCATTTGGAGAATTGGTAATATTCACATATGTTCAACTTGATTAGAGGTTATTTGGATACTTCTTTGTAATTTTTGTTATGTGTGTGTGTGTTAAGATGTCTGTTGTGTTATTTTCCTAATAATTAGTTAAAAATACACTATAATAATACATACCCCGGAGTCATCAATTTGTATCTGTGTGTGTGTTTTAGAAAGACCAGGTGAGACAGTTGATGTAACACTATCACTACAGGCTTGGGATTTAATGGGTGCAAAATAAATATCAATTTTGGAGTTTTTTATTCACCATTGTCATAGCCCCCATACACCATCAATACTGAATCAAGGCCCTAATTAACCCAGAATTAGTAACTGCCTGTCCTTATCCCATTCTTCCTCCCAAGTCCCACAGTGTCATCTCCATGACCCCACTGCTTATCTCCAAGGAATGGGTGATTAATTATGCTCTTCAGGTATTGAAGCTCCAGAGACTATAGCTCTGGTCTGAATTTGTCTGATCCCAAGCCCCTAAATAGATGAATACTATTGGGCCCAGAAAATCCCCAGAGTGGCCAGTTCTTTTAACTTACCTGATGCTTCTCAAGTACCTCATTTGCATTTTGTACTGTGTCTGGTATAGAAATGTACTTTGTCTTTTTCTTCCAATTCTGAGATCCCAAAGTCCTTTAGAGATATTAGGCTCCCTTCCACTGCAGAGGTTGAAAAAAGGAATCTAGCAAAACTCTAAGAAGGAGAAATCAGGACTCTTGTAAGAGTCCTTCCAAATTCTACCTGTGGTTTGTTGAAAATACAACAGACCCAAGCTTAGGCTCCAGAGCCCCCAAGAAATTATTTCCAAATCTGGGCTCTGAATAGCAGCTGTCCTGCACTTACTTGGGGAATCTCTTCTGTTAGCCAGGGGAGTCCTCAGCACCATGAGAACCACCATCACAATTCCAGCTTTTATCCAAAGGTTCCTGGGGATTATCACAGTCATCTTTTCAAACTTGGAACAGAAGCAATTTAACAAAAGCACTTGGCTTTCAGCACAACTGCTACCAATTGACCTGAAATTTCACTTCACAGAGATGAAAAGTAGGAAATCTCCTATGAATTTTAGGATTGGACAGTTCCTAAGGAAGAAACCAATCAACCCTATGACTTAAGTCTTCATTTATCTCTAGGTAAACATTTTTAATGGAAGTTCTCAACTCAAAAAAAATATCTATTGTTGAATACACCACCAGTAAACACCACATCATGTACAACCTCAAAGTGGGATCCTAATTAGAATAAGTTATACCCCATGTATGTATAATATGTCAAAATATACTCTGCTGTCAGGTATATCTAAAAAGAACAAATTAAAAATTAAAAACTAAATAAATAAAAAATAAAACCAAAAAATTGTAGAAACATTATCCATTGATCATTTGCTAGGTGTCTAGTGGTAGATCATCTTCAAATATCATTGAACTTTGTAAAATGCTGAAGATATGTTAGGAAGATTCAGAACCAAGAACATGACTCAAGGCATGTCTTCTTGTGACATTTATTTAAATTCTGTTTCTGATGTTTGGGGTTTGATGGTGGCTAAGGATGCCAGAGGGCAGGAAGAAGTGGAATACTATTCCTTGGGACATAAAATTATTATCTAAGAGCTCTTCATTTTTCCCTCTAGACTTAACACTACAAGAACTAAGATACAATATGAAAGGAAACAGATTATAAAGAAAATGTATTTGTATCACGGTTGAAGAATTTATTGATTTTTTTACTCTGGACAGATTAAATAATCTCTATTAGCCTCAGTCATTGT
>NW_026694768.1:0-19203 GCF_021218885.2 Marmota monax
ACAAGGGAGCTCTGGGAGTCTCTGGAGGCTTGACCATGAGGGTCCCCAACCTGGGTGTCTCTCTCAATCTGCTCTGAGAAGGGAAATCTGCCCCGTGAGCTAGGGCTCTCCTGGGTTGATCCTGAGGGGGAAGCCAGCTCCTCACTCTCAAGGAGGTATCATTGAAGATGATGGCAAGGCCCCGCCCCTTGTTGACCACGCCCCTTTGGCCACAGGCAGTGCAGGAGCTGCTCATGGCTCAAAGGCAGGACCTCTCCCAGCTCCCTGATGAATGTCAGCGCCTTCTTCCACCCTTGGCAGTTACTGAATAAAATCTGTTCTCACTGCTGTAACTAGGTCTGGCTGTGGCACCATGAGGAGTGGAATCTCAGGAGAGGAGAAATGGAGTTCAGGAGACCCCTCTCCCTGCACTCCACCAGGCCAAGTGCTGCAGCAGCCTGAGCCAGGCAGGCAGAGGCACAGAGGGAGGCAGCTACAGGGAGTCTAGACCCTCACTCTCATGCCCAAAGACAGAGGTCAGAAACAGACCACCACAGGGTCTTCTGGGACATGTAGTCTTTGAGACAAGAGTGACTTAGCCAGGGACTGCTCTGTTCTAGAATCAGAGGTTTTAAGAAAATCTGATAATTCCCAGCCCAAGGTGACCACTGTAGGAGAGCAGAAGAACCTGAGTTCAGACCAAGTTCCCAGTAGCCTCTGAGAGCATTCTAGGTAGTTCAGTCTGTCCTGCCTGTCCAGCTCTCACCATGGATGCTCCTGGGAGCTGTAGGCTATGCAGACTCAGGGTTCTCAGGGATTCTGGACAGTGTATCTGGTGCTCTGCCCACACAGTATTTGCCCTTCAGGACCATGGAAGCTGTGTGCCATGTGCTGGCCCAGGCATCCTGGAGGACCCTGACAGTGGACTCTGGTGTTATATCCATGCAGCCCTCACCCTAGAAGCCCAGGGGCTGCAAGCAGCACATTCACCTTCATACCCCCAGGATTCTGGGTAATGCAGCCTTGTATTCTACAACACAACCCAGTGCAGAGGTCTCTGTGAGCTGCAGCCTACTCAGGCACCCCTAGTGATTCTGAACAGTGTAGTCTGGCATTCTTACCCATTCATCCCTCAAACCAGAAGCCTATGGGGGCATCAAGTAGCACTTTCACCCTCATAACCCCACCAAGGATTCTGGGTAGTGTAATCCAGTCTTCTACAATGCAGCCCCCACTGCAGAGATCTCTAGAAATTTCAGGCTACACAGTCAGAGGCATACCTAGGGATTCTGGACAGTGTAGTCTGGTGTTCTGCCCATGCAGCATCACTACAGTGGATTCTGGGAGCTGCAATCCCCCAAGGATCATGGGTATTATTGCCTGGTTCTATGTTCAACTGTACAGTGACTACTTAGAGCTCGGTGCCCCCAGGAATTCTGAATACTGTAGTCAGTTCTACTCAGTCAACCCTTACCCAGAGGTCTCTGAGAGCTGTGGGACTTTGATTATTCTGGGTAGTGCAGTCCATCCTACCTAAGTGGACTTCACCATCAAAGCTCTGGGATCTGTGGAGCACAAGCCTGCTTAGACACTCCTGAGGAGTCTGTGTCATGCAATACAAAACTTACCCCAGCAGTACTCAAAAGGAAGGTGTGTGGGAACTGCAGGCCCCCAGGGATTCTGGGTAGTATAGTCTTGCCTTCTGACTCCATATCCCTCATTGTGGAAGCCTCTGAGAGATCCAGGACACATGGAAATGGAGCACCTCCAAGAATTCTAGGTAGTGTAGTTCAGCTTCCTACCCAGCAGTCCTCACTATTGCAGATCCTGGAAACTGCAATCCCCCCTGAGGATTCGGATAAGGTACTCAAGTGTTTTGCCTGCATGCTCTTACTGCAAGGGCCATGAGAACTGAAGGCCACATGCTTGCCTTGGTACTGAATACCTCAGTGTGGAAGCCTCCTGGAATTGCAGGCAGCACATTCACCAGTGTGTCCCCAGGAATTGTAGGTAGTATAGTCTGACCTGCATAATGCACAGCTCTAACTTGGGAGGCCTCTGGGAGTTGCAGGCTGCATACTCACCTGGGAACACATCCCACCAAGGATTCTGGATACTGTAGTTAAGCTCTCAGTCCAACAGTCCTCACAACAGAGGATCCTGAGAGCTGCTGGCACCAATATTCGTGGGTAATATAGTCCTGTGTTTTTCCTACTCACTGCAGAAAATTCTGAAAATAAAACTCCCCCTTAGGTTTGTGGGTAATGCAGTTCAATGGTTTGCCCAGTCTCCACAGAGAATTCTGGGAGCTGTAGTCTCTGTGGGTTCTGGATAATAAAATCTGTGTTGTACCTGCATAGTCCTGCTGAGGATCACAGGAGCTGAAGATTCTATGCTTTCCCTGGTACCCTGGAGATTCTAGGAAGTGTGCTCTACCAATACAACAATCACCACAGAAACCTCTGGGACTTACAGGGTTACAGGGTATGTAGGCATCCCCAGAGGTTCTGAGCATTGAAGTCTGGTATTCTGCCCTTGCAATTCTTACCCCAGAGGCTCCTTGGCAGAGCAGGCAACCAAATTAATTGGTAGCATAGTTTGATTTTTTTGTCAGTACAGCCCTCTCCACAGAGGTCTCTGCAAGTTGCAGGTCCCCAAGAATTATGGGTAGCACAGGCTGTGTATTTGGCCCATGTTTCCCTCACTGCAGAAGGCTCTGGTAACTATAATGAGGATTCTGCAGTTACCCAGGATTCTGGGTAGTGCAATCCATCATAATTTTTGCATCTCTCATTCTAGAGGCTCCTGTGAGCTTCTTGCTGCCTTTTCATCAGCCCTTACCTGCAGGCCCCAGTGAGACTCCAGGCACTGGGCCCTCCCTGCACTATCTTGAGGGGGAATTTGTGTCCTTAGACACTCAAGCCACACAAAATTCATTGACATACCATGATAATGAGCAGCCAAAGCCCCAGTAAGAAATACTGTTGTAAAGTAAGTTCTGCTAAAATATTACCTGAGAAAGTAAAGAACATAGCAGAACTTCCTTCTCAACACAACAGGCAGTGCACAGGAAGCTTCTTCCTCATATTTTCCTCACATGGACCTCAGTCATCCTGAATCCACAATGGAGTCTCCATGGGTAGGTGCAAGGAGAAGGAAGTTCTGGTCCTCACCACAGACATATCCACCATGCATCCCGGGGCCATGGTATCTTTCCAGGTGTGTCCCAAGGATTAAAAAAAAAAAACTCTGGTCTACACCTTTGATAGAGCCCCTAGGAGTCCCTAGATGTGGCATCTCTCAGATGGGTCCCCAGGAGAAGGAAGTTCGAGTAGGGCACAGAACACAGCCCCCAAAAGCAGTTGATCAGAGAAAGTTGTTCTGAGTGCCCCCTGCTGGCCACTGTGGTCATTACAGGATGCTGGGTGTTCACTACTCAGAGCTGCACCCCATTGTGCTAGGCACAGTGAAGCTCTGAAATTCATAGTTTTGACTATTCCAGGACATGATTTTGGAAATGAAAAAGAAATAGAGCCTACCATCCTATGTCTTGATCAGAATGGATGGAGATAGCAAGCAACAGAGTGCATGGCCCATAGACAAAATTTCATTGATTCCCTATATTTCAGCAATCACGTAGCGGAAACAGTGAAATTTATAAACTGGAATAAGAAAAATTTTAAAGCATTAATATTTAAAATAGAGATCCCAAATTTCAAGTACTTTCATGTAAGTCTTAAAGTACAACCATACTTTCAGAAAATCTTGCAATGTTTTGAAAGAAATAAAAGGAAATATGGAAATATAAATAAATGCAGAGATAGTCTTTGTTCAGGTTTCAATATAATTAAGATGAAATTATCTCAAACCTGATCTGAAGATTCAGTGCATTCCATAAATTCCCAACAAGCTGTTTTTAAACCTAGACTAGACAGCACTGACTGCAAAAGGACACACTTCAAGAAGCCACACATCTAGACACCAGAACCTATCAAAATACTCCCTCAACTTCCATTTAAAATGTGAAACTGTAAAATGCTAGAAGATGTGCATGACCACATGTTTCATGATGAGGTTTTAAATACAGCCCCACCAAAAAAAATCCATGAAAGCTGGGGATGTGGTTCAGTAGTTAAGCACCCCTGGGTTCAATCCCTGCTACCAAACAAATAATAACAACAACAAATCCATGAAAGCAAAACCTGATAATGTAGACTGTATTAAATTACTCTGTAAAAAAATCATATTAAGGAAATGAAAAGACAAGCCAAAGACTGGGGGAAACTTTGGAAAGTATATGTCTAAAACAAGCTTGTGTACAAAATATAGTAAGACTCAACAATAAGACAACATAATGAGTAAAGATCTGAAAAGACAACTGACAAGAAAGATATGAGATGGCAAAGAAGCAAAGAAATGATTTTTAGCATCACCTGTCATGAGGAAAGCACAAACTAAGACCCCAAGGTGCACTACACACCTACTAAGCTGCTAAGGTCTTTACTAAGTGTAGTATCAACCATGAGGATGATGAGCAGCCACAGGTACTCTTGTGCATTGCTGGTAGAGCACACAACAGCTCACCACTATCAAAAAAATGGCTATTTTCCCCAAAGTTAGACATGGTGTCACCACCATGATCCTAAAAATATAGACAACTGCCTCAAAAATGTATATCTAGGTCACAGCATGCAATTACATACAGTAGTTCTATCCACAATGCCCAATACCTTAAGCAATCAGGATGCACTTCAATGGGTGAACAAACAGCATAACTGCTATGAATCCACGCCATGGAGGCCCTGGTGTCTCTGAGCTCCCCCAGGTCTCTACTCTAGTCTGGACTCTGGACTGCCCTTACCTTTGCACACCTCACAGAGGGAAAAGTGAATTCTGAGTAGAAACACCTGTATATGCAGCTGATAAACTCAGGCTCGGTATGCAGTTGCTGCTCATGGAAAGAGATTAAAACGTTCTGGATATGGATGGTAAACTCAGAAAAATGCAAGCACAACAACCCAGGCCTGCATCTTTGTCCATAGGAGCTTCCTGGGGAACAACAGACAAACATGGAGGCAACTCCAGGATCCCCACAGAACCACATCTAGGGGAGAACCTGGAGGTAACTGCCATTAGGGCCCCTGTGACCCACCTCTGATTAGCTTAGAAAACATTATGCTACAGCTTCATATACCCATCCCAACTTTTAATTTCATCTCTTTCCACAGGTTGCAAATGCATCCTGAGCTTGGATTCTGTTGATTGATTAGCTTGTTTAGTGTTGCAGAGAGAGCTGTGCCACTACCTAGTCCTGATGCACAACCTCTGAAATTCACTCTTCTAGTTATTCAACATACATTTGCATATTTTAGCTAAAATAGAGCACATCATCCCATGTTTTGATCAAAAAGGATGGTGCTATGGTTTAAATATCTTCCACCCATATTTTATGTTCCCAAAGCCCTGGAGCCCAGAAAGTCCAGGGCTGAACAAACCACCCCTCATATTCTCTTTCAGCTCCCCTCTTGCCATCCACACTTTGGAACAGACAAAATATCTCTTTTAATCTCAGCAGGGAGAGTCCCTCATGAATGTACAGAAGATGATACTCCACTTGGTCATGGTGTCTCACCTGTGCCCACTGGGCCCAGCTGGCCCTTCAAGGGAGTGAGCACAGAACAAGCTGGGAGCCACACCCATAAGAGTGGTGCAAGACAAAGTCAGATGGGTGGAAGGGAAGGGGGCTGGCTGTCAGTATACTGAGAGTAGACACCTTTCCCCATAGGGGCTGAGCACAGGGACTAAGGAGAGACCTCCTGCCTCCATCCAGATGACCTCTGGACACTGCACAGTTACCCCTTCCCAGGAGGTCCTTTCCTACCTAGTCAAGGGTCAGCTGCAGGCACTTTATTTAGTCCATTTTCCTCAAAATGGACATGATGAAGTCAGATGATGAAGTTCCAGGGTTCTGGAAATTTCAGGACTGAAGCCACTGCCTGTCCAGCATAGGAAGCAAAAGGACCTGGAGGTCATCACTCAGTCCCTGTCTCTAATTGACCAGCTCCTCACAGGCTTCACCCTACTAAAACTCTAGACCCTCTCATCTTCAGGAAAGGCCACAGGCCAAGGCTGGGATGAGCCCAGGGTTCTGAATGTTTCCTGAGATGGCTGAGAGCTGCCACACCCTATAGCAGCCTAAAACACAGTAGTCACTCCCTCTGCCCTGACTCTGGGAGAGACTTCCTGGTGGGGTCACAGGGGCCCAGTGCAGCTGTGGAAAGCAGGCAGATAGCTTTCCCCCAACTCCACACACCCTGCTGAGCTCAGAGAACCTGGGGGGCCAGGACTAGTGCCCCCAGGCTTGAGGATTACCTGGGACATGCCAGGACATAGGTGAGAAGTGTGATGGCCTCCCAGAGGCTGGAATCTGAGGTGCCTTGTAGGGTGTTGACACAGTCCTGGGTCAGCTATGGTCTCAGAAAACAGGTTCAGCACTCACTCCAGGGCAAGTAGAGATCCTGTCTCCAAATAGTCAAATTCTGAGCTACTGAGTTAGGATTTCAACATATGTACTGTGAGCCTGGAGTTAGCCCATCACACAGATTGGGCTCATTCCTCTCCAAACACTGGGCCACTGTGAGAAGTTACATGATCCAAGCCATGTGAAAATTGCTTAATCTATATCAACATGGTAAGGCCATTTTGAATTATGCCAATACTGTGAGGAGATTTTAATCAATACCAATCCAATAAGGCAAATTTAATCTATGCCAAACCAGTAAGGCCACTTTAATCAATACAAATCTGGTAAGGCAACTTTAATCTATAATTGAACCTATAATCCTGTGAGGACTTTTTAATCAACACCAGTCCTGGGAGGATAATCCTATTGACACGAGTCCTTTCATCAAGACAAATTGGGGAGGACATTTGCCCTGTACTTGGTTGAACTGTTCTGCTATAACTTCTCAGGATAATACCAACATATGTCCAATTCCTATGTGACAACTAGGAATGAAATTACTTTTATAAGTTAAATAAAGAAAAACTCACTTAGGATGTTAAGAAAAAGACAAACTTTGGATGGGTAGTGGCTCAGTGGTAGATTGCTTGCCTAGCATGCATGAGGCACTGGGTTCGATCATTAATATCACATTAAAAAAAAGCTCAATAAAAAAAATAAATGTATTGTGTCCATCTGCAACTAAAGATCTGGGGAGGAAAAATAGACTTAAGGGGAAACAATCCTCCCCAAGATAGGAAAGAGAATCTCAGATAGCAGCAGTGGACTTGACTGCTGCCTCCCTCTGAAAACTGGGTCAGAGTTACCTGCCTTCTACACTGTCAGCAGCTACACAGATGGTCCCTAAGCAAAGGAGACAGGACTGGCCACACCCTGGCTGGCTCATAGCTGGCGAGGTTGCTGTGCTTAGCCAGGCCTGCCTATGAAACCTCCTCTCCAAGCATTTTTTTCCTGGTCCAAAGGGCAGGCTGGGTGGGGCTCCTTTCACAGGGAGTACTCAGGGACCCCATATTCTTATGCAATGGTTGTGCTTTGCAAAGAGTGGGTCTCTCTGATTTGCTGTAGTCCACAATGTGGAATAATTCTCCTCCTCCTCCTCCTCCTCCTCCTCCTCCTCCTCCTCCTCCTCATCCTCCTCCTCATCCTCCTCCTCCTCCTTCACTCCTCCTCCTTTTTTTAATCTTCTTTCAACTTTGTCTTACTGTTCCTCCTCCTTCTCTTCCGTTCCTTCTATCCTATGACTTTTTACTTTTCTTTCCTCCTCTTCCTTGTCTTCTTCCCCTGCCTCCTCCTTTCCCTCCCCCTCATTCATTTTCTCTTACAGGTAAAATAAGAGGAAGAATCCATTGTGCTTTATTTCTATGACTGTGGACACCAGACATTACCCTGGGATTGCTTCTGCCAGTTCACCTCTTTTTTGACCTCTGGTTGCTTCCCTATGGAGCTGTGCCAGGCACACTAATGAAACTGGCATTGAGAAGAGAATTTGCTGTCAGTGCTCAGCGCTGCAGGATAATCAGAGGAATGACATTCTTCCTGGGGGCAAGGCCTTCCAGCAGCTTCTTCAGGTCTTACTCCCAAGCTCTGAGGCTGGTGGGTGTCCCGATGGCCATACTTTCAAGGAACCAAGGTGCCCATCACTGCTCTTGAAAGGCCTCTGGCCTCACACCACTTAACGGCAATGTCCTTAGCATAGAAGGGCCTATTGTTAGTGGTTGAGGATCTGACATGTCCTTGAGACTACAGATCCTGGGCACCCAGCACACCATTCCCCTGCATCTATTCTACCCCCACCTCAGACAGACTGGTCTTGTTTCCACAGAGCAACCTCTACAGTGAGGATGGCTTTGGGTTGGCAACACACAGCACAATATACTGTCCTGTCCTCCTGTCTTCCATGTTTCTCTCAGC
Source organism: Marmota monax (assembly GCF_021218885.2). Taxonomy (NCBI): domain Eukaryota; kingdom Metazoa; phylum Chordata; class Mammalia; order Rodentia; family Sciuridae; genus Marmota; species Marmota monax. The sequence continues at coordinate 8,414 of NW_026694768.1, forward strand.
TCCTAAGTCATCTGTCTCCATTCTGCATCCCTGCCCCATGAGGGCCTGTGTGGCCCTCAGGGACTTCTCTTAGGAAAGCAGGCATCCATGATGTCCAAATCTCTTCAACTCCCCAGCGTCCTATGAAATAGCCTTCAGCCACATGAAATTATTTTCATTCTAAATAATTAAAACCAAAAGTCTATTTCTAAGTTTCCCCAGCCACAATTCACAAGCTCAATGGCCACATGGAACAGACACTATCCCGGAAACCAAAGCATGCTGGGCTAACTCTGCCCAAGACCCTGAAAAGACAAACTTTCTAAAAATTGTCATTTCTTCTGACAAAATATTTAACCCTTACCCTGAGATGAGGTTTGTGGCTCTCCATCACTGCCACTCAGCTCCTGAGGGTGCACAGATTTTGCACATTCATAAATAAGTGGTTGACAAAACAAAATATCACAATGACTCATTCTCAGAAATTCAGCTCAATCAAAAAATTTACATAGACTGATGTCTATGAGAATTTAAGCATATTCATAGATTTACTACTACTTTAAAGGGGATACTTTTAGACATTTCTAAAAAAAATTCTGAAATGTATTTAAATGTACTTGTGTCACTCTAGAATTTTGAAATTCAAAAAGGCCTTGGGATATGCTTTAAAGATCTAAGGTCAAACAGATCAGATTGGTGGAACTGAATTCTCACTCAGTGGAAATGGAAAGCCAGGAAATTCATTATTGGGGGTGGAGTGTCATCCTCTTCCACTTGAGCTGACCAAAGTCAGAGGTACTCAGCATGTGCACAAATAATCGCCTCAGGGAGCAGAGCCTAGGGGCTCAGGCTGTAATGCAAGAGGCTGCTGACAGCCCATATTCTCATATAGGATGCAAAATTCTAGGAAGAATTGGGTAGAAGTCACTTTGAGTAACCTTAGAGTGTGGAAGATGAGATGGAGCTCCATTCCACTAACCAGAATGTGACAGGACAAGAGCTACTCAGAGCTCCCAGATGACACTTTGGGGTATCCATCTTCAGGGAAGTTTCCAAGAGGGGCTGTCCTCAGGATTGATCTGGAAAGCCAGGAAGAGGTGCTGAGGGCAGAAGGAGAGGTGAGGAAAATTCAGGGACAAAACTGGGGGAGGGATTATGGAGAGTCAGAGACAGGTGGTCAGAATGGTCAAGCTGCCACTGCACTTTGCTCCACATTATATGGGAAGATCTCCCAGTACACAGGCAGGATAGCCACCTACATGTGGGGTAGGTAGCCCCAACACAGGGCTTGCCAGAGTCTGACAACCAGTGTGGTCAGGGCTGGTACCCTCTGAGGCTTCTCTCTGAGCTTGCAGATGGCCTCCCTCCCTATGTCCTTAAACTGTTACCTCTGGGAATCTGTGCCCAGTATTCTCAGCTATAAGGACACTGCTTGCATCTGAATGGAGCCACCAGAAAGCCTCATTAAATTTAATAATCACTAAAAAAAAAAAAAACCCTGTCTCCAAATACGGGCATATTATGAGCTACTCGGTTAGGACTTCAAAGTAAGAATTGTGAGGGGCTAGGAATCAACCCTTCACACAGACAGGGCTCATTCCACTTCAAACAAAAGGCTAATGCAAGAAGTTATGTGATCCTATCCCTGTGAAGACAGCTTAATCAATACCAATGTAGAAAGATCATTTATATATATACAATCCTGTGAGGACAGTTTAATCAATATGAATCCTGTGAGGCCACATTAATCTAAACCAATCCTATAAAGACATGTTAATCTTTACAAATCCAATAAGGACCTGTTAATCTATGCCAGTCTAGTAAGGCCACTTTAATTTGTCCCAATTCTTTGAGGACTTTTTAATCAACACCAGTCCTGTGAGGACAGTTCCTTCTACATGAGTCCCTTCACCAAGGCAAAGAGTGGAAGTCGTTGACCCTGTACATGTTGATTGAACTCTACTGCTCTAAATTCTTAGGATAACACCAACATATGTCCAATTACTATGGGATAATTAGTAATAATAATGCTTTTACAAACTAAATTTTAAAACATTAAGGAAAAGACATGAGGGGAAAAAATCCTCCTCAGGATAGGAAAGAAAGTAGCAGTGGCCTTGACTGCTGATACCCTCTGAAAACTTGGAGTTGAGGGCATGGGCCTGCTAAGCTGCCCAGTAGTTCCTCAGATGGTCCCTAAATGAAGGATCCAGGTCTAGCACTACACCCTGGCTGGCTCATGGCTGTTGGAGGGTGCTGTGCCTGGATAGGCCTGGTCATTCTGCTTTGTTTTCCTGGTCCAAAGGGCTGGCTGGATGGGGCTGCTTCCACAGGGAGCACTCAGGAATCTCATGTTCTTATTCAATGGTGGTGTCTCCCAACTATCAGGTCTCCCTGACTTGCTTTCATCCACAATGTTCTTTTTTGTTAAAACATGAATTCTCAAAATAATTCTCTTTACTTAAAAGGAAAAATACAATTTTGGGAAAAAATTAATTTTGAGGGAACTTTCACCTGGCAAAGCAGCTGGAGTATCACCATGTGTGGTTTCATTCCTACCTCCTTCTCTACCTCTTTCTAGTATTCTGTTTGAGAAGAATGAGGAAGCTGCTTTCACCAGTTTCACACTTGCTTCCTGTTGGTGGAAATGTAAATTGGTATAACCATAATGGGAAGCAGTATGGAGGTTCCTCAAGAAATTAAAAATAGGCCTATTATACGACCCAGCATTCCCACTTATGCTCAAGTCAAAACATCATGCTACCTGCCTTAAATATACACAACTTTTACTTGTGATTTACACATGAATTAAGCTGTAGAACAGGAAGTTGGTAGAGAAGCAATAAAACAATGCATTTGATTGGAATACTTCCATGCAGAAATCTCTGAACAGCAATGAAGGAGGAGAAGGTCCTGCTGCTTTTAGACCTTCCAGGTGTCTTGTCCCTCATCCTGAGACTTGGTGGAGAACTCCTTTGTTTCTGAAAAAAATCTCTGGTCCCAGGCATTGATGGATGCCTGCAGCTTTGGTTCAGCTGGAAGCCAACTTTGAGTCTTTGGGAGTCTTAATGAAGATACCAAAGTCAGAAAATAAAACTTCCCATATGGTCTTCTGTCTAAGTATTTTTGGAAATGTAAGGAGATAAAAATCTGAGCTCTGTATACCACTGGACTGGATTCTGGGAAATATCACCCAAAGGAGATGCAGTAACCTAACCTAGAAACAGCAAGGCCAATGTGTTCCATTCTCAAGTCTGACATCTCTTCTGAGATAATGTCCCTTCTTCCTTAAGAAACAAATAATATCCTTTTCTTTACTGTCTTTTCAATACTTTGGTCATTAAGTCACACTTACATGGTGGCAGATAGCATTCCAACGGAATAGAAAAAATGTTTTAGTCAGCTTTTTTGCTGCTGTGATTAAAGGACCTGACCAACACAATTATGGAAGAGGAAAAGCTTATTCAGAAGGCTGGCTCCATTTCCCAGGAGGCAAAGTGAAGCTGAACATCATGATGGGAGAGTGCAGCAGAGGGAAACAGCTCACATCATGGTGATCAGAAAGCAAAGAGACAGACTCCACTTTCCAGATATAAATATAGACACTAAATCCATGCCCTAATTCCCACCACCTCTAGACATACCCTACCAATTCAGTTATCACATAGTTAATCCCTAGCGGGGATTAAATCATTGATTGAGTTAAGACTCTTACCACCCAATCACTTCTGAACCTTCTTGCATTGTTCCACATGTGAGCTGAGGGACACCTCACATCCAAACCATAACAAAAGATGAATGACAAGCACCTGGAGATGAGGTGATAAATTATTCTTGGGAATTAAACTATTTCACTTATACGTGATGCTTGAGGCAGCAAACCTCCAAGGAATTTACCTAAATAAAAGAATCCCATGAATACAAATGACCATACAGTCAACCTGAGTTGAGTCAGGCACTACAGAGAAGTTTAATCTCATTTAATCTTCATATCAACCTCAAGGTGAACGGAGTATCAATAAATTCATTTTCCACATGGGAGAAGAGGGCCAAGAGGAAATTAAGAAATGAAAACGTGATCCCACAGAGGTCACCATTAGCAAAGCACATACTAAGGCTAAAAAAGAGAGTCATTTTGATATCTTCTGTCTCCCTTCTTCATTTAGGAAAAGCAAATCTGGAGGTAGCAGATGAGGGCTTCTGAGGCATGGGATAGTTGCTCTCTGCTCTGAATGATGGGACAATTGTCAAGCTCAGCATAACCTGAACAAGATATCCATCACCTCCCATCTCACTGTCTTTTACAAACCCATGAACCAAAAAGCATCTGCAGTCTGTGTGGAGGAGACAGAATCACCCAGGAGACTACTGCCAAAGTCCAGATGAGAGATGGCAGAGGTGGTGCTTATTTGAAGAGTTTTGTTATGAGAAAAGATGAGATGTGATTCTGTGGGTTTGGACTTCAATGACTGCTGGCTTATGTTGGACTCAAGAATAAAGTTGAAACTTGCTAGATTTGGATGCCTATTTGAAAGCCAGATAAGTACTGAGTAAGAAGGGGGTATGGAACACTGAGGTAGAGGTGCAATATTCCGATGTAAACTTGAGAAGGATTAGCACATCTCTGGTATTTAAAGGCCCAGAGTGGAAGAGATGATTTGGAAAGAGTGTTGATTTTAAAAAGTGTATAGGAGAAAAAATAGGAGAGTATTGTGGAGAAGCTAATTGAAGAACAAAATTGTTTTTTACAGGAGTGAATGAATTATAGGAGTGTATTGTATTGCTCAGTGCAGGTAGTAGAATTCCCCAAAGATTTTGATAGGCCATATGATTTGCAATGACCTTAGGCAAACTATGTTAATTGACAGAAATAATCAGGATTGTTTTTCAGCTTTTCTAATGATTTTCTTGACTTTCAAATATTTTGAGTTGGCCATAGTAGCTTTTCCTGTTTTGATTTTATGGCCCCATTTAATTTTCAGAACATTTTCTAAATCTCAAAATATGCTAACCATTGGAGGATGTTAACATTGAACAATGAGGAAATAAAGGAAGGATTATATATTCTTCCTCTCATAAATCTTTTACTATAGTGAGACAATCGTATTGCTAGACTAATTATGTAGTATATAACCTGAGTTTAAAAGAATGTTGGCTAAGAATATACTAGGGTTACAACAATTAAAATTCAGTTTCCTAGTATGTCCCACTGCAACTCTGTTTTTATTGTACATATTATTTTTTTCCTGCCTCATTTGAGAAATGGGCTTGGACTGCTTGTGTTTCCATTTGCTGAACCACAAGTATGACATTGAGTCCATTCTCTTTGACATTACCTGGTCCTGTAGACTGATTTCTTCCCACAAAAATTCATATATTGAAGCCCTAATCCCCAAATTAACTTTATTTGGTGATAAGTTCTATAAGGAAGTAATTAAGGTTAAATGAGGTTATATAAATGGGGGCTTTGATGTGGTAGGATTGATGTCCTCATTAAGAGATACCATCAAGCCCTCCCTGTAGTTGTGGAAGAGAGCCTTTCCAAAAACCCAAAAGAAAATTGATCTTGGACTTTTCAGACTTTAGAACTATGAAGAAATAAATTTTCTATTCCTTGAGCCACCTAGTCTATGATATTTTATATTATGGTAACTGAAAAAGACTAAAATACCTGGTAATAAGATGAAGTAGTTCCGGTCTCACCTGCAACTCACTCCAACATGTGTTAGGTATTTTAGCTTGAGTCTTACTTTGTAAATGTGGTAATTCAATCATTCAAATATCTATTAGCTTATATTTGTTGTGCATGTGTTATGTGACAGACACATTTCTAGATATTAGAAATACAGAGGTGAAATAAAATTCACATGCAGCCTATATTGCAGTGCACATAGAAAACAAATAAGGAAATGCAAACAATAATTTCATTAAGGTCACATGTAGAGGTACCTACAGAAATAAAATTTCAACCCTCGATTTTGATTTTGTTCTTTTAATTTCTCCCAATAAATCTTCCATGCCTGAGGAACATTTTCCACAAATCGTTGCTCAAATGCTCAGATGTTACCTCCAATAAACATAATGGCCAAAGTCTCCATCCCCAGCATCATACTTCCTCAAATTCTTTTCACTTTCCTATGTTATCAGTCATGATCCTATATATATATATATATATATATATATATATATATATATATATATATATATATATATATATATATATTGTTGGCATGCTTCCTTATTTTATATAATTATAAACATATATTTAGTCAGCTCTTTGGTAGTCAGAAAGCAAAACAGGCAGAAGTTTTAGAATCACTTCTGGAAAATCCACTCAACCCATGGAGGGTTCATATTGTCATTATTTTTATTTGGACTTCATTTTGCTGATTGTGCTTTAACTCCACTCATTCAGGTTATACATTTATATGTGATAAGAAGAGCTTCATTTAGAATCTTGGAACCAGTAGTGTAACCCCTTCCTGAAACAATAGTATTAAAAATAAATGCTTTTTCAAAATAAAGGAACATAACAGCCATCATGTATATACAGTTGACCTGTTTACATATGAAATTTTCACATTGTCTATTGATGTTGTACATAAGGTAGAAAAGAAACAAGCAACACCATTGTGCTCAAGCTAATGGATGAAGACAGCATCTCTCATGCTTGCAAACAGACAAAGGACAGGAAAATGTTAAGTGATTCCAAGCAAAGAGTAGGAGATGATCTCCCAGGATAATCAACTAGGCGTCCTAAATTTGTGGAAGAAAAGATGACTGATTATCACATGTCTCACAGGAATACTTCTCTCAAACAAGCCATATTGTGTGGATATGTAGGTACTAGGAAGCAGGGGAGGGGAAGAAACTATAGGAGAGATTGAAAATCTTGCAATAAGAGAAGGGATTTGCTTTCCTGCTCAGAACTCTGCTTCAGAGCTGAAGTGAAGACATCCATGCCCAAGCTCCACAGAATCCAGCCAAACATCACAGCAACTGTAAGGCTTCCAAAACTTCAGCAAGCCATTGCAATCTTGAGTTTATTAAAATTGACTCAGGGTGGATATAGTGCCCTGGCAACCCCTAAGAGGGTTCTGGTGTGATCACATGATTGTCTTTGTTCTATGTTGAGTGACTGAGTTAACCCCAGGCAGGCCTGCCTAGTTAGGTTGAACAGCTTCTTTCCTTGAAAGGGACCCTGGAAGAAGAATGAGCCATCTATCTCCTGGAATTGGCCATTTCCCTTTTTATAGCCCTCTCATTTACTTTTCCCAGATATCTCTGCTCCCAACTAGAACAGATACCCAATGAGTGAAGAGCAGTCCAAAAGAGTCCACCAGTTAAGAACAGCATTTAGAGAAGAAGGATAATATGTATCCCCTTGAATTAAAGATAAAGATGGGAAGAAAACCAGCTTGGTGTTTGGCAGATAATAGCTGCATTATAAATGGCTATGGATTACTAATCCAATAACCTCTTTCTTTTGCAAACCAAATGTACTTGCAGCTTGAAAACTGATTTCTGCACTCAAGCATCCATCTGAACTGGAACCAAGAAAGTTCAAGAATGGTAACAGTTGAGTAAATGACATACTTCCCCACTTCACTTCCATTTTTTCTTTGGGCTAATAATTAATCTTGATTTATATACTTCACTACACACATGGACATGGGCCCAAGAGTATCCAATCTCCAAAACTAAAGCACCCCATAATATAAAAAATATTTATCACATCCAATTTTTATGAAGAAAAATCGAGATTTTATTCTTTTAGTTATTGAAGAGAGGAGTAATTCTTTAACTCTTGAAACTTCTATATAATTCTACCAGGATTTTGGGATATAGCTGTGCCAGTTACTTGCAGAAGATGTCCATATTTCACAACATATGCCTTAAGGGATATAGAAATTAGCCTAAATATTAAGAGCCTTTATGTGGTTTTTAGGCCTGACATTTTGTACTTTGCTTTTGCATCCAGTTTAGGTATCCTAACCCATTATAAACATTGGGGAGAATGACCGATATAATTAAATTTGTGAAAGAGTTTCCACTGTAAGCTTTGATTTGAGGACACTTGAGAATTTTTAAATAATTCCCCTTTGGTTAAAGTTTTCCATTTTCAGTTTTTGCCCAAAGGCAATTTCTTTGTTTTTGTTTGCTTTGGAAAAAATTGAGGGAATCTAACAGTTTGAGGGTTTGAATATATTTATTTATGATTAATTTTGATGAATACTTTTATAAAGTATATTCTAAATGCTGTAAATTTCCTGAATTTAAAATTGGAAATTTCACTTGGAAAGTGAAATTATCATTAGAAAATTTTAAACTATAGTAAATAATTGTAATGAACATTTGACTTAAGAAGAATGATCATACACACACACACACACACACATGCATAATTTTATATTAAATATAAAGAATTCAGGTCAAATGAATTTCAGCTCACATTCTGTCTTGTACCTACAAAATCTGAAGAATGTACCCTTCTGAATTTAATTAAAATTCCATAAGAGAAAATTCAACCTTATTCTGTCAATTTCCCTATCTCATTATATTAGAGTAAGGAAAAAAATCTGTTCCTCTTAAATATTAGTTTTTGATTTTTGTTTAAAAAACAAAAACAAAAACCTGTCCTCCCTGCATGCTTCCACCAATGTAAATTTCAGTAGTGGAAATATAAGGTTTTTTTTTTTTAATGAATTTAAAGATGTCAGTTCCTATATACAAAGATCCTGTATTTTGTCATCCCTATCTTACAATAAGGAAAAGCAGATTACAACTAACAAATAAACTCCGATAATTTTTCTTATACACATCAGAAAAACAAATTTCCAGGGCAAACTGCCTCCCCCAAATCTGAAAAAGCCTGGGATTCAGAGAGCCCCAACAGAGACTTTGTTGCCCAAGATCTGAAGCAGAGGTCACTATAGCCATAAACTGGTGGAAAGATTTCAGTAGCAACTTTGAGAAACTGCTGGAGGCTTAGTGTGAACTATCAGGAGATGATTAACTCCTGGGAGCTGCAGCCTGAAGGTTTGGGGTTGTACCTCTATGTTTTCTATGAGGTTCTCACGGTAAATATCCAAGAAGATCCCTTCATAGCTCTGACAGGAAAATATTTTGAAAAATCCTTGTGAAATTACCCTAGAGTGTTCTCCGTAACAGTCTACTCTTCAGGGACTGGAAGGGCAGGGGGTTGGTTAGAACAGAACAGAAAAGAAAATGGAAAAACTGTCCTTGCCACAAAATCTCAGATAGAAGAGGAGCACACTCTCCATTCAGCCCCTTTGGCATTCCTATTTCACTTTAGAGAATAAAAAATAGTGTGAAGGTCAGATTTCATGGATATGGACACACTCATGACTGGCACTTAGTTTTGAGATTAAGGATTCATTACCATCACAGCAACAGAGCTCTAGTATAGTGGGCTATAACTTAAGTGAACAAACGTTAAATAAATTCCAAGCCTGAGACAGACTAGTAACAATTTTCACAATATCTGCCTTATGTACTTTAAATCTATTAATAAGTGTTCATCATTTAATGAAAAAAAATGTATAATAAGGATTAAGACAATAAATAAATAACAGTGTGAAGAGAAGAAGCAAGTAGCAGAACCAGATTCAGATACATCAAAGGCTCTAGTATAAAAGGCAAACAACAGAAATGCAAAACAGAAAAAAAAGACAGAGCATGGAGATGTGAACTCAGAAATTGTTATGGTTTGGATGTGAGGTGTCCTCCAAAAGCTCATGTGTGAGACAATGCAAGAAGGAAATGATTGGGATATGAGAGCCTTAACCCAATCCATGGATTAATTCCATTGATGGGATTAACTGGGTGGTAACTGAAGGCAGGTAGGGAATGGATGGAGGAGGTATGTCCCTGGGGACATGTCTATGGGATATTATTTTGTATCTGGCTACCGACATTCCTCTCTGCTTTCATCATGTGAGCTACTTCACTCTGCCACACTCTTCTGCTGTGATGTCCTGCCTCACCTCAAGACCTGAGGAATGGAGCCAGCTGTCCCTAGACTGAGAGCTCTGAGACAGTGAGCCCCCAAATCCACTAATTGTTCTTGTAAGATCTTTTGGTCATAGCTGCAAAACTGCTGACTAAATCAGATCTCAAAAATTCTCCCTCTCTGTCTCTCTCTTTCTTATATATAAGCAGAGATGAACTCCAGCAGCCAGATACAATATCAAAAACTTTTCACCTACATATATCCACCTCAAACTACCGAAAACAAAAGACAAAGAGAAAATCTTGAAAGAAGTCTAATGGAAGAAATACTGCACCTATGGAGAACAAAGTTAAGAGTTATAGGGACTGGAGTATAGTTAAGAATTATAGCTCACTGGGGTATAGAACACATGCCTAGCATATCTGAGGCCCTGGGTTTGACCCTCAGCATAACTCAAAAAAAAAAAAAACAGATGAATTATTTCAACTTATTTCTTCTTTCCTCTAAAATTATATGCAAGCAAATGAAGAGTACAGTGAAACATCTAAAGTGTTGCAAGAAAAAAATCCAAATTAGAATTTCATATCTACAGTTAAACAAAAACTTCCCACTGTGCACAGTGACTTTCTTCAAAATATTAAATAATGGATTAGGATTTAAAAACAATACTTTTACATCAAAGAAGCTATATGTACCACTCATATGATGTATGAAAATGACACTTTATATCAGATTTTCCTGGTAAACACCCACAAACCTGACTTAATCATGGGAATATAGCAAGAAAATACCAGTTAATTGGCATTTTGAAATAATATTTGTATTATGAACTCTTAAT